>NW_006440626.1:3815879-3822585 GCF_000325575.1 Pteropus alecto
CGCCCCGCCCCTCCGGCTCCGGGTCGCTGAGCCCCGGCGAGTGGTTCGGGGCGCGGCCCTGCACCTGTGCGTTGCCTGGTGGGGCTGCGCGGGTGGAGAGACACCGAGGTTCCCGCCCCCGCTACGCCCCGGGCATATTGTGACTGAGGGACCGGGTGTCGGCGGCTTTCCCCGGGACCTTGTTGTGCAAACGCTCAGGATCCATGTGCAATTCCAGGATTCTCAGGCAAGGGAGGCTCACCTGGACTTGTTGATGCCTGTGTAGCAACCCGAATGCCTCCAGGTGTAAAGGCTGTGGCAGATTCGAAACTCGACGGCCAAGAACTTTACCCTCTTAGAAAGTGTCTGTCAGGACACTTTGATTACATCCCCCACCCTCGCCGGTACCATAAGAGAGCGTTGATACTTTAGCAGCAAGGGCGGGAGCTTTTGAGTCTGGCTCTCAAGCCTGCCTGCCATTTGCCAGCTGTGTAATCTTGGGCTTCAGTTTCTTTATTAGAAAAATTCGGATAATACCTATCATATGGGGTCGTTGTAAGTTGAGAAGGGCTGGTAAACCAGTTTGTATTTAAGCACCAGCCCAACTTGGCTTTGTCAGGATCTCTGTCTCTCTTCTCGGTATTTTATAGCAGCAGTTTGGTGGACAGTCAGCCGCTTACCAGCCGTACTTAACATGAAGTGTGCGTATACAGGAATGTGAAATACATCACTTAAATGTAATAATGAAATTACACCTAGCTTCATATGTTTTTACGTACTATTTAAATCCATAAGATGTCTGAAATGGCCCCAAGTTGCCAAGTTTTGAGGTCTTTTCAAGATCTTTTCTATCTCAAGTCAACGCCTGTAACATTACCTTTGTTTTATGCATTTTAAAACCTTTAAAAGACCCCCGAAACCCTCCACATTTCACTTCTGCAGTGTACTGTTGAAAAGCAGCCACCTCCCAGGGATGTGGTGGTACAGCCAGCTGGCCCACAGCCCCATGACTGCAGGGTGGGGAACCTTTGGTTGAAAGTTATTACTAAGTTTGCCTAATGTCTTTTGCATTTTTCATAGTGAATCAAAGGGCTTTGTGATGTTCGGTTTCTTAATGAAACAATTTAGAAAGAAATCATTACTGCTTTTTTCAAAAACATGCAAAGAAAAACTGTAGTCTAGTTCTAGCATTTGTTTCAGTTCTTTGCCAATAACTTAAGAGCCCCTCTTTAAAGAGGCTTCCAAAAGTCACATCCATTAGGATTATTTTGCTTAGAGTAAAATTATGAGATGTAAATTACAGTAATAAGTATTCTATTATCCAAAAGTATTAATTGCAGACTTTCCATGACCCTAGTATGCTGCCAAGTGCTGTGAAGAAGGGATTCAGAAGAAGTATAAGACAGCATCTCAGCCCATAAAGGGCAAAACCATAAAGTTTGGGTCACCCAGTAGTAATTATGGGTATTACTTAAGTAATGACTTCATTCATTCATTTATTCATTCAACAAACTTGTACCATACCTGTAACGTGCCAGGTATTTTTCTAAAAGCCGAAGTTATCAAGATAAGTGAGATGTAGTCCCTGCTCCTGAGGAGCTCACAGTCAGTCTAATGGGAGAAGCAGAAATTGACAGATAACTGTAACACACTGAAATAAACTCAAAGTACAAGCCCAGAACAGTATGGGAGAGTCAAAGGAGCTTTTCCTTTTCACTTCAAAGAGAAGGTGGTGTTTGATCATTCCAAACACAAGTAACTGAGCTTGGAAAGATTTCCTGACAAATCTTCTGACCAAAGGTATAAGCCCAAGGGAAGAGGAAGGAAACTGACATTCCTTGTTGCCCACTATGTAACAGGCATTAAGTAAGGCTTTTAGTGTATTATTTAACCTCACAACAACCCTATGAAGTAGATTTTTATCTCCACTTTAGGACAGGGAGACTGAGGCTCAGGATAGTTAAATAATTTGAGGTTAGTTGACAGTGCCAGGACTTGAATCTCTGACTTAAAAGTGTAGTATGCTCTTTTTTCCCCCATACTCTGTAGAAGTAAATATAAACGAGGTGAGAAAGTTCTACCTACGTAAGTCATTTTACTACATCTATTACAAATTACTTTCTATGAAATAAATGTTCATACTTGATTTAGAGTTACTAAAGCTTTATAATAAAGACTCTCTTTATCCAGTGGTATTTTTTTATATGCTTATAAATGTGGTGGCATTTGCTAAAAAGTGTGGCCCATGGAAACAGTAAAAATGGAAGACATTGATACACACAGATTCTATATGGGGCATTTTACAAAATTCTTAAACAAAAATGGACTTTTCTTGAGACCGCAGCTTAAATATACAAAGAATAGGATATCAGACATATGGCCAATTAAATAGACAATGAAAGGGGTAAAATAGTTTTGAACAGTTAAATTTTACAAAGGGGAAATTAGAATTTTGAAGTCATTTACAAAGAATATTGTATTATGTTTTAAAGAGACCACTGTGACAAGATCCTATACTAGACTGTCAGCTCCATAAAGACAGGGGTGTTTCTTTTATTCCCAGCTTCAAGAGCAATTCTTGGGACATATAGATGCTCAGTAAATATTTGTTGAATAAAAAATGAACGTGAACAAATATATATTTATAAAGACTAGTGTGTTTATGAGTAAAAATGCTAGGGTTGATAGTTAGAATTGACATAATATGGAACATTTTCATCTGCTGAGAAAAAACTTCGTATAGGTTATATTTCAGATGGTCTTTGAAAAAGGGAAGAAAACATTGATAGATTACAGATGAAGTGGTATAAATATGGGGAGTGGTTTATAAATGGATACATTTCGGAAGAAAAGGAATATTGAACAAAGGGAATGGCCCACTAACACAATTAAAAATATAGGCATTTTTTTTTCTGAGCATTGTTTGTGTCATTTATTTTTTTCAAAGTTCATTTTTAAAAACAGAAGCCAACCCAGAATGGCAGATGCTATGCTGAGGAAAATCAAGGATCCTAGATTTGAATCATGTCTCTGCTCATAGATCATTCTGTGACCTCTAACTGCATTAGTTTCATCATCTGTAAAAAGCTGATAACTACCACCGGTCGCCGGGCTGCGACAAGGGTCAACCAAAAGAACTGTTTAATTTTAAGACACTTTTTATTTTTAAGTCCTTACTGGAGATTTGGGAATCAAGGACAGTCTCTACTTTCATGGAGCTTAGAGTTTCAAAAAGTAGATGTGTTAGCTATCTATTGTTGCGTAATAAATTACCCCAAAAGTTAGTGTTTAAGACAACAATAAACATCTCAGAGTTTCAGTGAATCAAAAATCTGGGAGCAGCATGGCTGAGTGGTTCAGGCTCAGGGCCTCTCAAGAGATTGCAGTGATATGTCAACTGGAGTTGTCATCTGAAGGCTTGACTGAGGCTGGCGTATCCTCTTCCAAGGCTGGCAACTCCTCTTCCAAGGCTGGCAACTCATGGCTGGCAAGTTGGTGCAGGCCGTTGGTGGGAAGTCTCAGTTCTCTATGTGCGTCTCTCCATGGAGCTACTGGAATGTCCTCATGGTAGGGTAACTGGCTTCTCAGAGCAAATAATCCAGGAGACCGAGTTGCATTGTCTTTTATGACTTAGCTTCCGAAGTCACATACTGTCATTTCTCTAGTATTCTATTGGTCACACATTGTGGAAAAGGATTACACAAGGATGTGAATACCGGGAGGTAAGGATCATTAGGGGCCATCTTGGAGGCCGGCTACCACGTTGAGTATGATAGAAAAATAAGTGTTGGAGGAAGGTAAAAAGTACGGGGAGAGGAGAGGGAAGGATTACTTTTGGGGAGATGGGGGAATTGGGAAAGATTTAATTCTTTTAACAGATATCTGCAGATATTTATTGAGTGTTTACTGTGTGCCTTCCACATGGTAGACTAATATGTGGAAGTGAACACTGAATTAGGGCCATACGAAATGTCTTATGTATAATAGGCCAGCATTTACACTGAGGACAAATATTTGATCTCTATAAGGTGAGGGTGGAGTAATTTTTCTGGTATTAATAATAACATATAGTAACTTATCAGACCGATTAGTAGTTATAGAGTGTAAGTAAAGAGTGTAAGTACTAGGGCCAGACTTCTGGATGTTAGCACGACTTCCGGTTTGTGACTAAGATACTCTTTGCTACTTTTTCTTAGTGACTCACTAACTGTAAAATGGGAATAATCTGCCTGCTTTATATCGCTGCTGTAAGGATCAAATAAGTTAAAAATATATCAGGTTTGTGGAACAGCTTTACATGTATCATCAGTATCGTTTATTAATTTTTGGCATAGTGTAGTACATGTGTGAATGAGGTTGGAGTCAGAGATGAGTGAATGTAGAATGATGTGAGTATTCAGCAACAGGCATGTAAATGTCAGTCATGGCTGCTTCTGTATCAGTTTTTCCAGTTCAGGTACTTAAGTCTAGATAATTTTTATTTTATAAAATAGAGTGAACCAGTGATTTTATTTAGCTGAACTCCAAAATTAAAATAAGACCACAGGAGTACGCTGTTGCCTGTTAAGGGCGTATCATACCTTCTTGTCCCTCTAAATTACTAGGCCCTCTGCAGAATGGATTTAGCTGGTAGCAGTACTTAAGGTGTATATGCTTCAAAAGAGCTTAGAGGTGGAACTAGGACGTAAAGTAAAAACACCTAGAACGAGAGATTGTTACAAATACCACCTCACTTCTGTGAAGAGGAAAGGTGATTGAACGCCATGTTACTGCAGGTGTTAGAGCAGAAATCGAGTGGTCTGCCAGGGCCTTGGGTGGAGCTAATTGCTTAAGTTGCCTTCAGTTCCAATTCTCATTGTTTAGTTGATGGAGGCACTGAGAAATTAAATCGTTTGAGGTTCCACAACAGTCTAGTGGCTGACGCTGGGCCAGGTTTTGCTCTGTGTTTAAGATCAGCTCACATAGCAGTGACAGAACATCTGCAGAATACTTCGAAGACTGAATGTTGTGAAAATTTCTTTTTCTTTTCTTTGGATACCATATTTTTACTTTTGTGGTATATCTGGTTCATTTGCTTGCCTACTCACTCTTGTTCATATGCATTTAGAATCACTCTTCCCGGTATAAATGAGTGCTGATAATGAGTAATTTAGATAGCTCATTTTGAAATTCGGAGTCTATCTTCTGTTTGTTACTGAATTTGAAGATAGTGGGCTACTTACAGGTCTTTGACCTCTAAAATTGTGAGAATTATGGGTGACTGGTTCTTTTTTTTAAGTATAGTTGGTATACAATATTATATTGACTTCAGATATGCAATATAGTGATTGGACATTTTTAATACCTTACAGTATGGTCACCCCACTAATTCTGTGACTGTGCAAACTTACCACAATATCATTAGCTATATGTAACTTTGGTTTTTTGAAAAATCTTTGTTCTGGTATCAAAATTT
Organism: Pteropus alecto; assembly: GCF_000325575.1. Lineage (NCBI taxonomy): Eukaryota > Metazoa > Chordata > Mammalia > Chiroptera > Pteropodidae > Pteropus > Pteropus alecto. Next base: position 3,821,314 of record NW_006440626.1, read on the forward strand.
AAATTATAATGGGTGTAATTGGAGAAAAATTCCAAACTCCCTAGTATGACAGAGTAAAATAACTAGTGAGATAACATGTTAAGGGCATGAGCGGGGCTAGGTACTGACAGTTGTCAGGTGTTGTAACCATAGGCTCACTGACCATCTGGTGACTCAGTTTCCTCATCTGTAAAATGGAGTTAATTCTTACAACATGAGGTTGTAAGGATTATGGAGCAATATAAATGGAAGTAACAGTGGCATCATCATGATGCTACCTCATTAATCCTCACACCAGCTCCGTGAAATACATAGTAGTACTATTTTGCACACGAAGAAAGAAGCTTGGAGAGATGAACTAATTTAAATTTAGGAAGATTATACTGAGGATTTGAACCCAGGTCTGTCTTTGAATTGAAAGATGCTGACTCCCTACATGAATGTGTATGAATGAATTACCTAACCTTGCCTCCAGTAATGTCTGTTCCTGTTCACTTTCTTTTGCATAGTTGGTGAAAATGTCACCAACTATGTGAGTGAGACTTCTTTTTGGTGAATATAGTGAGACTTCTTTATGGTGGTAATCAAGGTGTTGTAGCTGTTAAAGTATTCTTTGCAGTATTCTCTATATGTGTCTTGTTGCCATTCCTGAAAAGGAAAGCTGTAATAGTGACTTCACATCTTAAATTGTTCAAAAAATACTTACTAAATAAAGGCATACTATAATGCCCAAATTAAAAAAAATTTTTTTGGTCATTGTTTCAGTATCTGTAAATGGCGTAAATGATGCCAAAGTCTCTTCATTGTGGTGAATTTGTACATATTTTCACTACCACAAAACTTTGAAGAACTTGGAAAGTTCTCTCTTCATACTTTAGGACATACCATGTTGCATATTGGTATGAGAGTGGGTTATCATGGTTGTGAAATTGGCTTTATTTTTATATTTTGTTATATGATTAATGTGCTTAAAGTAGTTTTAAAATTGCCTTATATCTGTTGTTTTGACTTTATGAGGCAGAGATGGGGAAACAATTTAGGAATGAAAAGTAAGCACTGTTTTATTTATTCTTGATACACTTTTAATGAAAAATAACCTGAAATAAAGCTTCCTTTGAGGAGCCTTTCACTCTTTAATTCTGACTTTCCAAGTTAATGCCCTAAGGTTGTGGCATTGAAGGCAAAGATGTGATTATAGTTTAAATTCTGTGAATCATTCAGAATCATTTAGATTCAGTGAATCATTTCACATTATCTTGTTGATATTTCCTATGTGTTCATATACATATAATA
>NW_006440626.1:3822631-3865442 GCF_000325575.1 Pteropus alecto
ATTTTTTTTTAAGAAGAATACTGGAATAGGAATGGGGAATCAAGAATATAATGAGATTATAGACTAGTGATGATTTGAAATTAAATAAATTTAAAGAAATTGATAGATGACTTGGTTCATTTGTGTAATAGCTGTCATGAATCTATGTATACATTGAGTTAAATGATTATTTTATCATTTTTCTAAATCAGTCACTCTGTAGCATGATTAACCATTTTTTTTTCCCTTTTGATTTTTACCTGAAAGCTGATTCTGAGGGTGAATCTGGAAGAAACAATTTATATGAAAACTGGACATGATCTATACAATTTGGACAAGTTATTTATGACATTTTATTTTCAATAACCTGTTTGGGACCTAAATAAAACTGAGTTAATTATAGTGTAACCTTTTGTTCTATTTGGAGAGTGTTAAGGGATTTTTGAATACCCTCCAAACTTCACCTTCATTAAGTTAGCTTAGAAAGTTCTTTCTAGAACAGGCTTCTTCAAAACTTTACCTGCATGACCCTCTCTACCTCTTCTGACCACTTTTTTGTTTTGTTTTGAAAAAATATAGTAGATTTCCCTCCTGTTTGGAGATAGTGATGAGTTTTGGAGTTGAGTGCACCTGTTTTCAATCCTGGCTCTACTGCTCACTGGCTCTAAGATCTTGGGAAAGGGAATTAATCTTTTTAAATGTTTTTCTTTAGGGAAGCCGTGAGAGGTAAATAAACTTACATGTGAAACATTTAGCACATAATAGGCATTCTGTGCATGTTCATTTTCATAACACCCAGAATTTTTATTTTATAGCTCTAGCTAAATTGTAGCTAAATAACTAAGTATTTCGTTTGTCTTATAAGCTTTGTGAGGCCAGGGACCATATCGGTCTCTTCACTGCTGTATTCCCAGCATCTAACATAATGCTTGGTATGACAAACATGTAGTAGATGCACAGTAAATACTTTTTGAATGACTGAAAGGGACCTGCCCCCTGTCTTTACCCTCTCCTTCCTTGCCTTAAAGGACAGTGTATTGAACTTATTTCCTTTAGTGCACGTGAGAAGTAACTTGCTACTTGAACTTTGGTCTATTAAAGATTGGAGCTAGGGAGGGTTTCTGGTCAAGATGGTGGAATAGGTAAACACTGTGCTCATCTCCTCCCAGACCACATCAAAATTACAACTGAACTCAGAACAATGATTGTTGACAACCTCCTGAAGTCTAGCTGAACTGAAGTCCTATAACTAAGATTATACAGAAGAAGCCATGTTGACACTGGTAGGAGGGGTGGAGATGTGGAATGGATTGGTCCCACATTTACAAGTGGTGGTTAAAAATCGGGAGGGGTATCTCGTCTGTGGAGGTTGCCCCAGAGGAGCAAGGGGTCCCAACCCAACACCAGGCTTTCTCGTCTGTGGAGGTTGCCCCACAGGAGCAAGGGGTCCCAACCCAACACCAGGCCTGGGGTTTCAGTGCTGGGAAGAGAAGTCCCCAAAACTTCTGCCTGTAAAAACCAGTGGAGATTATGGCTGAGTGGGAGGGCTGTGAGACTCCCTGGCGTTCCTCTTAAAGGGCCTGTGCATGGACTTACTGAGAGATTCACTTGCTCTGAGCTCCAGCACTGGGGCAGCAGCTCGAAAGGTGCCAGGGACATACGGGGAGGAACTGAATTATCTGGCTTCAGAGCAAGGGCTAGAGGGGCAGTTTTCTCCTAGACAAGTGCTGGCAGAAGCCATCATTCCTTTGTTGATCCCTTCCCTCACCCAGCCTGTATGCACAGGCAGGTGCCATATCTGAGTCTCTTACAACCTAGTCAACATTGTTTGCTCCACCCTGGGGATTCCTGAGACCCTGCCCCACCCAAATTGTGGGCCCACTCAAGCCTCTTCTAGTGTTTTTTTCTGTATATATGGCCTGTCTTGGCTCATGCCGCAGACTTTCCTAAAATCTCTCAAAGATTCACAAACACAGATAAGCAGCATCTGGCCTCAGAGTGCCCCATAACTCTTGCTAAACAGCCTGAAGACCCGCACTAGCAGCAGCCAGCCCCAGTTCACAGCTTAGCCTTTCCCAGGCACCTCCAAGCCCAGCACAAATGGCAGCCATCTGCATATCACTTTGTAGCTCATGCCAAGAGGTCCCCTGCCAGGGCACAGGCAGCAACTGACCTTGGCTTGCACCAAAGCCCCTCCCAAGAGGTTCCAGAACCAACACACCAACTTAGCCATCTTCAGACCGCACCAGACAGTCCCCAGCCACCTCCACAAATGACACACCCAAAGAGCAGACTTGGCAAGCTCTAGATCTCTGCTAAAGCGACTCCTACTCTATAGGGTTAGCGCCTGCACAACAGCTCCTCCCTCCACTGTCGTCAACCAGTCCTCATAACCAGTCAGCCTGAGGGTCAGTCCCACCCACTGATGTGCCAACAGCAGTTAAGGCTCAATTACAGCAAGAGGGGGCACACAACCTATACAGGGGACACACCTGGAATATCTGGCTCAGGTGACCAGGGAGACTGTGCCACTGGGCCCCACAGGACTCCTACTACATAAGGTTACTCTACCAAGACCAGGGACATAGCAGCTCTACCTCATACATAGAAACAAACACAGGGAGGCAGCCAAAATGGAGAGACAAACATGTCCCAAATGAAAGAACAGAACAAAACTCCACAAAAAACTAAACAGACGGAGACAAGCAATCCACTAGATGCAGAGTTTAAAACCTCGGTTTTAAGTATGCTCGATGATCTCAGTGAGAACTTCAGCAGAGAGATAGGAAACATAAAAATGGAGATAGAAACATAAAAAAGAACCAGTCAGAAATGAAGAATATAGTAACTGAAATGAATATATTAGAGGGAAACAACCGTAGATTAGATGAAGCAGAGAATCAAATTAGTGACTTGGAAGATAGGATAGTAGAAAACACAGAGTCAGAACAGCAGAAAGAAAAAAGAATCCAAAAAATTGAGGATAGTTTAAGGGGCCGCTGGGACAGTGTCAAGTGTACCAACATTAGCGTCATAAGGGTACCAGAAGGAGAAGAGAGCAAGGAGTTGAAAGCCTATTTGAAGAAATAATGATGGAAAACTTTCCTAATGTGGTGAAGGAAACAGACATACAATCCCAGGAAGCTCAGAGGCCCAGATAAGATGAACCTAAAGAGGCCCACGCCAAGACAAAATACCAGAGGTTAAAGACAAGAGAGAATCCTAAAAGCAAGAGAACAGCAGTTAGTTACCTACAAGGGAGCTCCCTTAAGAGTGTCAGCTGATTTATTTCTCAACAAAAACTTTGCAGACCATAAGACATTTGCACAAAATATTCAAAGTATGAAGATTAAGGACCTACAACCAAGAGTAGTCTACTCACCAAAGCTATCATTTAGAATCGAAGGACAGATAAAGGACAGATAAAGAGCTTCACAAGACAAGAAAAAGCTAAAAGAGTTCGTCACCAAATTAGTATTACAAGAATGTTAAAGGGACTTCTGTAAGAAGAAAAAAGGTAAATATGAATAATAAAATGGCAACTGCATATCAGCAATTACTTTAAATGTAAATGGAGTAAATATTCTAATAAAAGACATTGGGTGGCTGAATGGATAAGAAAACAAGACCCTTACATATGCTGTCTACAAGGGACTTCAGATAAAAGACACACATAGACCAAAAGTAAAGGGATAGAAGAAGATACTTCATGAAAAGGGGAAAGGAAAACTGGGGTAGCAATACTTGTACTAGACAAAGTAGACTTTAAAACAACGGCTATAACAAGAGACGAAGAAGGACCCAGCAATTCCACTTCTGGATATTTATCTGAAGAAACTAAAAATACTGACAAGAAAAGACACATTCATATGTTCATTGCAGCATTATTTGCAGTAGCCAAGATAAGGAAGTAACCTAAGTACCCATCAATAGATGAATGGATAAAGAAGAGGTGGTACATATGTACAATAGAATATTACTCAGCCATAAAAAAAGACTGAAATCTTGCCATCTGCAAAATCACGGATGGACATAGAGGGAATTTTGCTAAGTGAAATAAGTCAAACACAGAAAGACAAATACCATATGATTTCACTTATATTTGCAATCTAAAAAACAAATGAACAGACAAAACAAACTTATACGGAGAACATTTTGATGGTTGCCAGATGGGAAGGAGTGTTGAAGGGATGGGCGAAAAGGGGGAAGGGATTAAGAAGTACAAATTTGTAGTTACAAAGTAGTCATGGGGATGTAAAGTATAGCATAGGGAGTATAGTCAGTAATGTTGTGATAACTACATATGGTGTCAGATGAGTACTAGACTTATTGGGGTGATCACTTCGTAAGTTATATAAATGTCTAGTCACTGTTGTACACTTGAAACTAATATAATATTGTATGTCAACTGTAATTGAAAAATAAATTATTAAAAAGATTGAAGGTAGGTATGGGGGAAGGCAATGAATAGACTAACTACCAGAAAGAGAGCAGAGCAATATTCAAAGTAAATTATAATACTATAAAATCATAGTACTCTGTACTTTCTAACCCTGTCTAAACTGGTGTCCAGCCCTAAATTCTACCAAAAGAGTTTTCAGGAGGCCACCACTAACTTTATGTGGCTGAGCCAATGGATTATCTCTGGCTTAGTACAATGGTAACTTCTAGTAATTCAGCAAGAACCTTGGAGTCATCTTCTCTTTCTTTCCCACTTCATAGCCAGTCCATCAGCAAATCCTGTTTGCTTTGTCTTCTAAATATATCCGTAATCTGATCACTTCTCACAACCTGCACCACAATCACCTTGTGTGAGCCAGTCTATATTAGTTTTAGTTTCCTGTGGCTGCTGTAACAAATTACCAGATAGTTGGTGGCTTAAAACAACCCATATTTATTCTCTTACAATTCTGAAGGCCAGATGTCTGAAAGCAGTTTCACAAGGTCAAAATCAAGGTGTGGGCCGGTCCTTCCAGAGGCTTTGGGGAGAGTCTGTTCCTGTGTCTTTCAGCTTCTGGCAGCTGCTGGCATTGCTTGGCTTGTTGCAGGATCACTTTAGTCTTCAAGGCCAGCGTCTTCAAATCTCTCTGCACATTTTCTCCTGTGTTTGTCAAATCTCTCTCCGCCTCCCTTTTATAAAGACGTGATTATATTTAGGGCTCACCAAGTTAATCTCCCCATTTTAAGATTCTTAATCACATTTACAATCTCCCCCGCCCCCACTTTTTTGTCATGTAAGGTAACATTCATAGGTTCCAGGGATTAGATTGTAGAAGATGTGGATATCTTTTAGGGTACCATTTTTCTGTCTACCACCATCTGCCCCTTGGCCCCCAAAGATTCACATCTGTCCTACATGCAAAATATATTCATCCTATTCCAACATTCTCAAAAGTCTCAACCCATTGCAGCATCAACTCAAGCCAAGATCTCAGCTAAATATCAATTCAAAAATCCCAAATCTCGTCATATAAATCATCTAAATCAGGTATAGTTGAGTACCAGGGATGATCCATCCTGGGGCAGAATTCCTTTCCATCTGTAGACCTGTAAAACTGGAAAACAAGTTATATGTTTCTAAAAGGCAGTGATGGGACAAGCAAAGGCATTCCATTTCCAGAAATGAAAAAATGCGAGGAATAAGTGTGTTACTGGTCCCAAGCAATTTCCCTCTGGGCCTGTGGCTATGTCTTTTGTTCCTGTGGCTCTGGCTTCTGGGCTCAAGGCTCAGGTGATCTCTTTCTCTCTCCCTCTCTCTCTCTCTCTTTCTTTGTCTCTCTATAATTGAGATATTATATTTCAGATATACAGCATAATTATTTGGTATTTGTATATGCTGCAAAATGTTTATCATAATAAGTCTAGTTAACATGTCACCATAGTTATAGATTTTTTTTCTTGTGACGAGAACTTTTAAGATTTACACTCTTAGCAACTTTCAGATATGCAGTACGGTATCAACTATATTCACCATGCTGTGCATTACATTTCCACGACTTATTTATTTTATAAATGGAAATTTGTACCTTTTGACACTCTTCACCCATTTTGCCTACCTCCCCACCCCCAATCCTGGTAATCACCAATTCATTTTCTGTATGAGCTCAGTTTGTTTTTTTAGATTCTACATTTAATGAGATCATACAATATTTTTCTTTCTCTGTCTGATTTATTTCACTTTGCATAATGCCCTCAAAGTCCATTCATGTTGTTGCAAATAGCTAGAGTTTATTTTTTCATATGGCTGAATAATATTCCAGTGTGTGTGTGTGTGTGTGTGTGTGTGTGTGTGTTTGTATGTAAGTGAGATTTTCTTTATCCATTTATCCAGTGGTACATTCTTCGGTTGTTTTCATGTCTGGCTGTTATAAATAATGCTGCAGTGAACATGGAGGGGGCATATATTTTTTCAAATTAATGTTTTCGTTTTCTTTGGATAAATACCCAGCGTGGAATTGCTGGATCATATGGTAGTTCTGTTTTTAATTTTTCCATAGTGGTTGCACCAGTTTACATTCTCACCAACAGCACTGAGTTTCCTTTTCTCCACATCCTCGCCGACACTTGTTTTTATTGTCTTTTTAATAATAGCCATTCTAATAGGTGTATAGTGATAGCTTGTGGTTTTGATTTGCATTTCCCTGAAGATTAGTGATGTTAAGCATCTTTTCATGTACCTGTTGGCCATCTGTCTATTTAGAGCCTGTGCTCATTTTAAAATCAAATTGTTTTTTGGCTATCGTGTGAGTCGTGTGAGTTCTTTATATATTTTGGATATGAGCCCCTTATCAAATATATGATTTGAGAATATGAGAAAACATGAGAAATATTTTCTCCTGTTCATTAGGTTGCTTTTCATTCTGTGGATGGTTTCCTTTGCTGTGCAGAAGCTTTTTGTTCGATGTAGCTCCATTTGTTTATTTTCACTTTTGTTGCCTTTGCTTTTTGTGTCTATTCTTAATTTTTCTTTCAGGATAGCAGTTTTCTTGCAGCTGAGCAGTTTTATTAGCCTGTTCTTACCAGTAGAATTTTAGTAGTCTAATAGTGTTCCTTTATTTTATTTTATTTTGTTCTGACCCTTTCAGGTCAGATTCGCAGTATTTCTACTGATATAACATTCTCAGAAACCTTTTGAGTCTTGTGTGTATGTCTCAGAGATTCTTGTCATTGGACAAGAGGATCCGCCATAGATCTTTCCTGGATGATGAACTCATGTCTATTCCTAGCTTCTGTTTTGATGGTTGGTTCAGGGGATCTCTGAGTAATATGTGTAATCTCTTTAGCACTAGTGAAAGGTGGTCTGTCCATCCACACTATTGGCTTTCTCTCCACAGCAGTGCTTTCTTAATAATGCATCTCCTTATTTTAGTGGTGTGTGTGTGTGCTGGGAGGAGTGGGGGCGGGTAGGGAGAAGAGAGAGTGCATGGTAGATAAGTTGAGAATGTCCCCAAATCAAGTCCTGTTTTTTTTTTTTAAAAAACATTCTGCGCATCAATTTGTCTTTCCTCTTGCATTTTGTTGTAAGCGGCAAGAAGAAACCAGGCTACACCTTCAGCATGTTTCTTGGAAATCACCTTAGCTAAATAAGTTCATCACTAATAAATTCTGCTTTTCACACAACTGTAGGATACAATTCAGCTAAGTTTTTTTTTTTTTTTGCCACTATATAAAAAGAATTGTCTTTCCTCCATTTCCATTAACAGTCTTCATTTCCTTCTGAGTCCTCACCAGAAGCTCTTTTAATGTTCGTATTTTCACCAACATTCTGTTTATGATGACATATTTATTCTGTAAAACAGTATAGGCATTTCTCTACTGTGCTCTCACTTTCTTCCAAGCTCTCACCAGGACTACCTTTAATGTCCATGTTTTCACTGAAAATCTGTTTAAGGCAACCTAGGCTTCCTCTGTTGTGCCTCAGATTCTCCCAGTTTTTACCCATTATCCAATTTCAAAGCCACTTCCATGTTTTTAAGTATTTGTTACAGCAATGGCCTACTTCCAGATACCAAAATCTGTATCAGTTAGGGTTCGATCAGAGAAACGGAACCAGTAGGAGAGATATATTAAGGGATTTATTGCAAAGATTTATTCCTTACGTGATTGTGAGGGCTAGGTAGGCAAGTTTGATATCCATAGGCTAGGCTGTCATGAAGGACACATTGGAACTCTCAGCAGGAGATGAAGTTGCGATTCTTAGGTGGAATTTCTTCTTGGAAACCTAAATTTTGCTATTAAGGTTTTTTTTTTTTTAACTGATTGAATCAGGTCCACCTAGATCATCTAGGATAATCTCCTTAAAGTCAGTTGGTTATCATATCTACAAAATATCTTCACAGCAACACTTAGATTAGTGTTTGAATAACTGGGGACTGCAGCCTAATCAAGTTGGAAATACAGTGGACTGTCACACTATCATTATCTCTTGCATTATTGCAATAGCTTCCTTTGAACTGGACTCCTTACTTCTGTACTCGATTTCTTAGGATCTGCTTTCCACGTAGATTATAGAATTTATGATCTGCTTCCTAGAGTCAGTTTCACGATTTACTATACTCCCCCCTTGCTTATTCTTCTGCAGTCTCACTGGATTCCTTGCTGTTCCTGGATCATACCAGGTCTTTGTGATTGCTATTTCTCCTGCCTGAAATACTCTCTCCCTGGATCTTCACATGGTTTACTTCCTCACTTTTTTAGATGTTTGCTCAGATGTCTTCTTATTAAAGAGACCATCATATATAAAAAAAGCCATTTTACTCCTCAATCCCAGGCATTCCCTATTTCCCTTATCCTGTTTCACTTTCTCTGAAGGACTTATTACCACTTGACATATATTTGTTATCTATCTCCTCCCACTAGGTGATAATCTCTACAAAGGCAGGGACTTTGTTTTGTTTATTGCTGTATCCTCAGCACCAACAGTACTTGCCATGTAGTAGGTGCTTAATAAATATTTTGAATGAATTAACGAATGAAGAAATGGACATTTCCATTCTTCTTACTTTACCTCTCAAGTGATATTTAACATAGTTGATCATTTTCTTTATTGAACCATTTTATATTCTTGGTAAGACATTAGTCTTAATTTTTCATCTTAATACCTTGTTTATCCCCACAATCTCTCCTGCCATTCAGTACTTAGGAATGAATTTAATGAAAGATATAAGACCTTTACACTGAAAGTCAGAAAACATTTCAGAGAAATTAAAAAAGACCTAAATAAGTAGAGACATACCATGTTCATTATTTGAAAGATCCAATAATGTTAAGCTGTCCAGTCTTCCCAAAATACTCTAAATAGTGTGTTCACAATCAAAATCTCAGATTTTTGTAGAAATTGACATGCTGCATCTAAAAGTTACATGGAAATTCAAAGGACCTAGAATAGCCAAAGCAATTTAGAAGCAGAGAACAAACTTGGAATTAAATTACCTGATTTCAAGACATTATAAAACTAGAGTAATCAAGACAATGTGGTATTGGTGTAAAAATAGACGGATCATTGGAGCATGATAGAGAGTACTGAAATAAACACATGTATGGCCAATTGATTTTTCAACCAAGGCTGCAATGAAATCCTAATTCAATACGATAAAGGATAGACTTTTCAACAAATGTTGCCGGAACAATTGGATATTTGTATGTAAAGAAATTAATTTCATTCTGTATCACATATCTCACACACTACATAAAAATTATTTCGAAGTGGCTCATAGACCTAAACATATAAACTAAAAGCATAAAACTTACAGAAGAAATTGTAAGAAAAAAATCTTTGCAACCTTGGGGTAGGCAAAGATTTTTTAGGACACAAAAAGTACTAACCAGAGCAGAAAAAAATTGATAAATTTGGACCTTATCAAAAGTAAAATTGTCTGTTCTTCAGAAGACACTAAGAAAATGAAAAGGTAAGCTACAGACTGGGAAGAAATATATATACACACACCACACACACACATGGATTTATATCCAGAATATGTTAAAAAAGACATTAAAACTCAATAATATGACAAATGGTCCAGTTAAAAATGAGCAAAAGATTTGAATAGACACGTCACAGAAGAAACTATATTTGAATGTCCAAAAATATGAAAAGATACCCAACATCATCAATCATCAGGGAAATATAAATTGAAACCACAGTGAGATACCACTTCATACCCAATAGAATAACTGGAATTTATTTTTATTTTTTTTCAGAAGCAGTACAGTATTTGTTATATTTTCAAAAATATCTTTTCACTTTAATAGTCTTACATTAAGTACATTTATATTTTCCCCAAATCACCTGAAGAACTCTCACGTATGTGTTTGTGAATTTTCATGGAAACAGTATATATGGTTCTAAATAAAAATGTATATCCTTTAAAAATCTTTTGCAAGCAGGAGATTTCCATACCAACACAGTTTTTTCCATCTGTAGTTAATTCAAAGTCAGCATTGCAAATGCACTGGAAACTTACATCTGTGTTCACACGTCGACCGTTTTTACAAAGAACTCCATTCTGGATACACTCATTAATATCTGGGTTCTAGGAAAAGTAAAGTTCCTAGAATAGCTAAACTTTTTTTAAAAATGGAAAATTCCAAGTGTTGGCGAGGATGTGAAACAATTGGAATTTATGTATGTAGCTGGTGGGAGTGTGGAGTGGTACAACCACCTTAGAAAACATTTGGTCAGTTTCTTATAAACACATACTTATGCAACCCAGCAGTCTTACTCCTTGGTGTTTGTTACTAAGAGAAATGAAAACATGTTCACAAAAAGACCACATGAATGTTCATAGCAGCTTTATTCATAGTAGCCAAAATATTGGAACCAACCTAAATACTGTCAATAGGTGGATAAACTGAATTATTGATATATGCAGCAACGTGAATGAATCTCAGAAACATCTTGGGTGAAAGAGTAAGACAGAAAAGAGAACTTACTCTATGATTTCATTTATATTGAAGTTCTAGAATATGTAAAACTATAGTAAATAGAGTTCGGGAGGTGTGGAGATTGACTCTAAAAGGACATGAAAGGTGATAGGAATGGTTTTTTCTTGATTGGGAGTATTGACTATACAAGAATGTACGTTTGTCAGAACTCATTGAACTCATTGAAAGTGTACATTTTATGATAAGCAAATTATACCTTAGAGTTGATTTAAAATACTGTATGGTTAACACTGTGGACTAAAGGTGTTTGCATGCCAACTTTGGTTGTGGTTAGTTTCTGACAGTTGATCTATATCCCCTCACACGTGCATACTACAGGAGTGCCCAGCGCATAATAGGTCTTCAAATTCTTGTTGAATAAGTAGATGATAATGTGCCTTCTTGCAGCTCCATCGCAAAAAAAATATTCCATGCTTTGTCTTCCTGCAGTTTTCTAACTCCAGTCATTTTACGGAGTTAATTCGTTTGGCTCCTCCTGGCAGTGGTACCTTGAGTACAAATCGGGTCATTCACTCTTTCAAGTAGTTACTGAGCATCTACCATGTGTAAAACCCTGTCTAAATAAAGTACTTGCTAACTGTGAGGAATTACACCAATGGCAGTTGATTATATATATGAAATTTACATTTGACTTACAAAAGTAAAGGCTGGGTAAGCTCTTCTTGCTTAGAATCTATTTCAGCTCCCATTTCTTTGTCTTGTATTTATTTGCACTCTGCTATCTGGAAAAGTAGCAAAGACTTAATAATAGACGCTACATAATAACTTCTCACATGAGAGGAAGCAAGCATTTCAGAATATCATTCCAGTGTATAGAAAGTTCTCTTTTTCCAGTTAAAGAGTATGAGGAAGGAGTGGAGTGACAATTTGGTTGCTGGACGCAAATTGCTTCTTGGTCTTGTAGTCAGTCTGTAGCTGTATGCTGTCTTCATCAGACAGGGTTATGGTTTATGAATACTTTAACAGGTCACCAAGCAGAATTATTACATGTTTTATCAACCAGAACTTTAAAAAGCACTAGTTATCATTTTGTACTGATCATTGTTACTTTCCTGACTTTGATCAGGCTGCCCTGAATTCTCCGAATGGCTTTCTTCCTCCCATTTTGTAAACTCTGTCCTTGTCCATTTTAAAGTTAGCCTGGAGCCTCCTTTACAGAACAGCTCTCCTTGATTAATACCACCTCAAACTTGTTTTCAGACTCTCCTTTCCCTATAGTGCCATTTTTCTTCCTTACTTTTTTTTTTCCACCAAGACCTTTCTTCCTCTTAATGTCATAGTTCATTAGGGGGTAGTAGATGCACTTAATTGATATTATTTTCTCTTCATGTATCTAAGACCTGTACCAAGTGGGTATAGTAAATAAAGAAGATCGATAGTACATTCTAGACTGAAGGTGAATAACATGGTTTAGAGTCCATAATAGATGAAAGTGCAATACTTTAGATAACTGTGGACCTGGGTCCTTTCTCCACCTTTTTTTGGCACTTGCCCCTGAAAAGAAGCCAGGGAGATTAAGAACTGCTTCTATCTGATAATAGCTCAGAAATTTAAGAGGAGGCAGTTCCCACAGCAGCAATCTGAGTCCAGTAAAGGAGCTTAATGAGGTGCCTTTACCTGTACAATAGTCCGAGTTCGTCTCTGTGCTGAGATATCAGAGGAACTGACTGAGAAATTTAACAGGATTGTATGAACTAGGAAAAAAGAAGTGGGCATTGGAATTGCATGTGCGTGTAATCTTGATAGTTTATTTTCATTTGGAAAGATCTATTATCCTCATTGACAAGTTTCTCTGATTACAACTGTTTGTACTTATGCCCATGCTAGAATTAATATCATACTAAAGAAAGAAGACACTAATTTATCTGCCTTTCAGAATATACTTTTTCAAATACCTGTTATCTTTGATGGGTTCAGAATGTTTAGTTGTTTTCACTATCTAAAATTATAGTATAGTATGTACTTTCATTTTACATTCCTACCAACAATGCGTAAGAATTTCAGTTTCTCCACATTATTACCAATGCTTATTTTCTGTCATTTTTTTCTTGATGGTAGCCATCCTAATGCAGGTGAGGTGGTAGTGTTTTACATTTTTAGTGTTTTTGTATAAGATTAGTAGCATAATGTTTTGTCTGTAATTACATAACTATATTCCCCCCCCATAACACTTACCTGTCATACCCGAAGTGCTTATATTTTGCTTGTTTACCATAAACTCCATAAAAGCAGGGACCGTGTCCATCTCCATCATTAATATAACCTAGGGCTGAGACAGTATCTGACTTGCTTAACAAAGGTGTTTGATGGATGAATGAATAGAAAGTAGAGAGGCATAGTGTAGAGGTTGAAACCAAGGACTTTGGCATTAGACAGACTTGGGTTTGAATCTTGGTTTCCTCATTTATAAAATGTGTTTGATAATGCCTCCCTCATAGGATCGAGTGAGATTAAATGAGATCACAAATATATAAAATCCTAGTACAGCACCTGGCACATTGTAATTAACTGGTAAGTGGCAGCTATTGTTATTAGAGGTCATTTGGCCAATGGGCATCATCAGTAGGCTTGGGGCTTAAAAAACCTCATTCTGTCACTAATAAGCTATGTAATATTGAACAAGTTGTCTAATCTCTTTGGTCTGAGTTTTTTCCTCGGTAAAGTAAGAGCATTAAGTTAGATGACTCTTGAGGGCCCTCCTATGATTTTCAATTGGTCTTTGCAGTTGTTACTATATTCACCCCAGCAATCATTACCAGTTCATACCATCTCAACTTTAATTACAGTAGGAGACTTAATTCCAGAGTCTGAATCTCAGAAGCATCTAAATAATAGACTCGATTTAAAATAATATTTTAAAGAAAAGATAATTCCATTTCAAAAGTTACACCATTGCAATAGTTGAAGAATAATTTACCCTAGCGTGAGGTGTTAGGTAATGATTTAATCTGCCAAGTTGTGTGTGACCACTCAGTGATCGTAGAAATGGAGGATTGCAGGTTGCAATGTAGATAGCAGTGATAGTTTGGTGGTTTGCTGAGTGGTGTTGTATTCAGCTATTGGGGAGACTTGCTTTAAAAATACATTTCTGTCTACTTGCTATGCTGCTGATTGAGGGAGGAAATAAAACAATCCTTAAGAGAAGACTTCTGATTTCTGAGATGTGGCTGGTTGTGTCCCTGTCGTTAGCAATTGTGGGACCAGATATGCAAAATTTGAGTGAAAGAGCATTTCATCAATTTTTCCAACTAAGTAGGATGATATGGCTCCCTCCAGCACAGTTATTTGTTTTTTTTTGTACAAGTTACTTGGAGCAGGGAGTGGAATAAACTTTTTTTATTATCAGCTTTATGCTGGCCATCATTAGCTGCTTTCATGTTATGCTATCTATTTGGTTTTATTGTTGACAGTATAGTTGTTTTTGCATGTACGTGCTGCTCAGTGTCACCACCCTAAAATCACTTAGAGACATTTCTGGACTTGAGAATGGTCCTTGTACATGAGTTTCATAGCTTTTGTTGGGGAGTCACAGCTGCTAGCCCCAAGAAAGTATATACTGCCTTCAAGGAGAAGCTCCTTTGGCTTCATTAAAAGCAAACAACTTAACTCTGAGAGCTTTTGCTACTGAACTCTCCTGTCTCTTCAGAGGTGCTTTCTTGTGGTCAGCACTTTGCTACTGAAAAATATTACAGTTCATGATGATACCTTCAAATGAAACACACATGTGCACACACACATACAGTGTATCAATTTAGTTATCTGTTAGTACATTGGTCATGTGGAAGAATTTCTGTAATTTAGATCTTATATTTAACATTTGTTTAATAGAAAGAGTATGGGCCATGAATGCTACTTAATAGTTGTATGACTTTGAGCTAATGTCAATTTCTCTTTGTCCTGTGTCCTCATCAGTAAAATGGGGATATACTTATCTTGTAGAAATGTTTTCAAATTAAGTGAAATAATGTAGATAAAGCTCATGGATATTCCACGGATGTTGGTACTGTTTCTCGTTCCTCCTTTTATTCCACTTTTCAAATAAGTGAGTAAACGCTCTTTGAATATAACTTTGTGCTCTTATTAGCATTTCTTAGCCACCTGCCCCAGGGATTGACAGTGGAATTTATTTTTCTTTCCTTATCAATTACAAATGTCATTAGGAATTTATTCTTGTTCGTACTTTGGAATGAGGAAACTTTTTTTTTTTAAAGCAGAATTAAATGGGTGTGCATTAGGCAGCTTTTTGAGATAATTTGGACGGGAAAATTTAAGTTGCTTTCATAGTGGAGTTTTCACCTGGAACATACTTGGCCATGAGAAGAAAGGTTACGCAATCACATTCCTTATCAGATGTTCAGTTAAGTTTATTGTCTCCTAAAACACCTGAGGAAGTCCTCTACTCCCTTCCTTTCAGCCAAAAAGCTGATTGTGGAATAGGAGATGAGTAAATGAAAATTAATCTGACTTGGGCAATTGGAGAATGAGAAGAATGCTAACCCCCAGGCATGTGGGCTTGTTTCAGCTTCCCAGAGAGCTCCTCCGAGGTCATGACCCATTGGTTGTAAGCATAAAAAACAAAACAAAAACTGTAGGTGAAGCCTGGACTCAGTATGGCAATTTAAAGGATTTTAGATTGGTTATGAAATGCAAATATGATTTTCACTGGCCAAAATCAATTTTAGTGTTTGATTTTATTCATCTAAAATTCGTCTTGGTAAAAATCATTATTCTCTTTCAGTCCATTCTCTCCAGAGTAGCGGGAATGTTCCTAAAAACAAACTGAGTCATGTCACTTCTCTGCTTAAAACCCTCGTTTCCAGTCGTTTCCCATTGCACTTAAAATCCAGATTTCTTTCTGTGACCTAAATTGTAAGCATGCTTTATCTATGCTGATCTCACCTGGTGTGGAATCCCTTTCCTCCATCTTCAGTCAGTTACATTATCATTCCTTGGTCTTACTTCATTGTTCACCTCCCCTTACCACCATGTCTAAAAAGTAGATAATTTCTGCCTATAAAGTTCCTTCTATGTTTCCTTGATATCTTGGAGAAGTTTGTAATTAGTTTTCTGCCTGATGGCTTGCTTACTTGTTTTTATCTTCTTATGCTCCAAGATTATAAACTCCACAAAGTCAGAGACCATGTTTTATCCTTTTTGTCTAGCACATACTGGCACATGGTAGGTATTTAATAAATATTTGTCTAATGAATGACAGTTTGATAATTTCAGCTTTATAGGGAAATGGATATTTTAGATCATAAAGGGATAGGCATTTACTTGCTGATCTGACAAGTCTATAACCTGATAAAGGTCAGTGTGGGCAAAAAAGAAATGATTTGTTTCTTTGGATTGAATTTTTCAGAATTAACGTAGATAGTGCCTGGAAAGCTTTTCCTGATTGGTGAGAGTTGGATTAGGTGTTGCTCTTGTGTGGTCTATGACACCATGTGTTTGCCTTTTTTATAAAACAGATTCCCTACTCACTTCTGAAGGAGAGAGAATTTAGTTTATCATTGTATCCTCAGTATTCGGTTTGGTGCCTGGAACATGGTAATTGTGCTCAAAAATATTTGTTCAATGAGAAATAAGTGTTAGAATCAAGATATATCACAATAGATTATGTATGGAGCTCACTGGTCCCAAGTATCACTTTGTTCTTTATTTGTCAAGTTCACCAGATCATGACATAAGTTCAAAACAAAACAAAACAACTTAAGTCTTTATTATGGACTGTTTCAAACACACATGAAGAGAATCGTAAAATGAACCACCACATGGACCTGTCGCCCAACTTCAATAATTATCAACACATAACCAATCTTGTTTAACCTTGCTAACCTCTTCCTCCTCAGTACTTTAAAACAAATCCCAGACATTATATCATTTCATCTGTAAATACTTTAGAAAGGTATAGTCAATTTAAGAACTAGTTAACTCTTGGAAAAACCCAATACAAAAATTCCGTTTGTCTCCTTGAATCTAATTGTAGATGCCAGCTGGTGAATTTCCATGCGCTAAATCACTCCCAAGGCCTGACTCACTATTGAAAGCATATACTCCATTGTAATTGCTGAGATAGCAGCAGTTTGCTGGAATATGTGACCCTATTTACCTGTTGGAAAAGTTGGAAAGCCAACTGTCTCAAACAACATATACAGAACTAAAAGTAAACTATTCATTTTCTCCTTTAAACTGCCCCCGCCCAGTTCCAGGACTTATTTGACAGCAGCTCTGCTCTTTTAGTTGCTCTGGTCAAATCTTTGGACTCTTACTCTTTCTCTCATACCCCATATCCAGTCTGCCAGGAAAACTTACAGGATCTACCTTTAAAATACATCCAAAATCAACTACTTTCACCATCTCTGCTGCTACCACTGGCCTCTGTCCTCTCATGCCTGGATTATTGTACCTCCTAACTGATCTCCCATTCTTTCCTTTATTCTCAGCACAGCAGCCTGAATCTTTTTTTATACCTAAGTCAGATCATGTCACTCTTCTGTTTAAAAACAGTCACTCCCCATTCCACTCCGAGTAAAACCTGTGAGGCCTTATATTATCTGGTCTTCTCTTAGCCTGTGTGACCTCACCTACGTATTCCCCTTGCTCACTCTGCTGCTGCCACACTAGCTTTCTTGCTGTTCCTTGAACATGATAGTCCTGCTTCTGCTTTGGCTTTTCCTTTTGTCTGGAATGCTCTTCTTGTAGATATCTGCCTGGCTAACTTTCTCATGACTGTCAAATCTTTAATCCAGTGTCACTTTCTCAGTGAGGCTACCCTAATCATCTTACTAAAAAATTATAACTCTTCCTCCCCCAATACTGATACCCTTTATTCTGACCTACTTTTTCTAAAACATTATACTTTAAGATCTATATGGTTTATTTACTATATTATTATTTACCCCTCGCCATTAGAATTTAAACTGTATGAGGGCAGGGATCTGTGTCTTGATCACTGATTTATCTCATGCACCTATAGGCCTGGCACATACTAGGCCTTCACTAAATAATTGTTGAATTGTGAGCCACTGAACTGTTTCTTTTGCTTAAATCCTTGCTTTTGAGGTACTTAGAGTCAGTACCAACAAAGCAATTTGTATATTTGAGTATATCACCAGTAACATCTTTTCATGGTCATTCTGCAAGATAGGTGGTATTATCCAAGTATTTTTTGGGTGAGGAAACTGAGGCTCAGAGAAGCTAAGTAACTTAGCTCATGATCATATGGTTAATAAAGGTAGGAGCTGAGATATAAATCCAGATCTGACTCCAAAGCAAACACCTTTTCTCTGCTGCCATCTTTTCTCCTTAAACCATTCATTCATCAAATGTTTATTAAGTGCCTACCATGTTCTAGGCACTGTTGGCAGCTGAATAACAATTTATCGTGGGTTACTAATAAAAGTATTTTTAATTTTATCATCTTTGTTGTGTTCTTGAGACGTGAGAACTTTAATGTATATATTTATCTGTAAGCTCTGCCTAAATGCAGGTAGGCTTAGACACAAAAATTCCGATGGTGTAGCATATGATCTCACTTATATGTGGACTCTAACAAACAAAATAAATGAGCAAACAAAATGAAAAGAGACTCAATATAAAGAACAAACTAGTGATTGCCAGATGGGAGCAGAGGTTGTGGGGCTGAGTGAAAAAGGTGAAGGGATTAAGAAGTACAAATTGGTAGTTACAACATAGTCACAGGGATGTGAAGTACAGCATAGGGAATAGAGTCAATATCGTAATAACTATATAGTGCCAGATGGGTACTAGACTAATTGGGGTTCACTTTGTAAATGATATAAATGTCTAACCACTGTGCTGATATATAACTGAAACTAATATAAAAAATTTTGAATGTCAACTCTTGATTGAAAAATTAAAATTAAAAAAAAAAAAAAATGCCGATGGTAAACTTTGGTTATCCAAAGACCAGCTTTCTGTTATTTTCAAGCATCCAAAAGAGTGCTAAACCCAAAACCAAGAAAAAGAAAAGTGCCTTAGATTGTCAAGAAAGAACTTTTGAGCATTATTGACAATTCCCGAGACGACTTAAAGCGCCAAAAATGCTGTGAGTAGTAGTTGGTTCTTCTGGAAGTTGAAGATGTTGATTAAACTAGCAGTGGCTGGTTATAAATAGATTAGTGTTATTTGAGGAGAAAGCCAAAAAGCATAGGTGAAAGGAAATGTTAGAAAAGCAGAAGAGGCAGAGTGAAGTACAGTAGTAGTCATAGCAGACAAGATTTGAAATGACTAGTGCACTGAACGAATGGTAGATTCTTGAGAACCGTGATGAAGAGGTGGAGGTGGACCAGTGCCATGGGAACACCTCCAAATACAAAATGCTTTGAAGCCACAGACATAAGAATCCTCTCTTTTGAATGCAAATGAAAACCACATGAGATATCACTTCACACTTATTAGGATGGCCATTATCAAAAAAACTTGAGGAGGAGAAACTGGAACCCTTGTATATCACTGGTATAAAACAGCTTTGTAGTTCCTCAAAAAGTTAAACACGGAATTGCCATAGGATCCAGCAATTCCACTTCTAAGAATATACTCAAAAGAATTGGAAGAAGAGACTTACATAGATACTTGTGCACCAGTGTTCACGGTAGCATTATTCACAATAGCCAAAAGGTGGAAAATACCCAAGTGTCCCACCACTGCTAAATGGATAAACAAAATGTGGTATATGTGCCCGCTTCGGTAGCATGTAAATAAAATGTGGTATACACATACAATAAAATATTATTCAGCCTTAAAACGGAAAAGAATTTTGATACATGCCTCAGCATGAATGAACTTTGAAAACATTATGCTAAGTGAAAGAAGTTAGAAATAAAAGGACAAATATTGTGTGATTCCACTTAAAGTATTAGAATAGGCAAATTCATAGAAAGTAGAATAGATGTTACTGGGAGCTGAGGTGGGGAGAGGAAATGGGGGATTGCTGTCTAATAGGTACAGAGTTTCTATTTGGGATGATGAAAAAGTTTTGGAAGTGGATAGTGGTGGTTCCACACGTTGTGAATACACTTAGTGCCATGGAATGGTATACTTAAAAATGCTTAAAATGGTTGTTGCAAACAAGGAAAGCGGCTACCAAACACCCTTGAACACGTTTGTGTCCTTTCACAGTGCCAGGTTTATTGAGTGGACCCATCTCATAAACCAGTCAGGTAGGTAGGTACTCATGCAGGTTGACAGGCAACCCACAGAGAGGGGAAGTACACAGTGCCATGCGGCAGAGTGAAGGGATGGATGCTAGCTCGTCTTAGTGTCTCTGCAGTGAGCTCTGTTGACTGGCAGCACGGACAGCTGCATGTAGGTCCCAAGCCAGTGGCTATGATGGGCAGGAAGTCCGAGTTTTCGGCTCTTAGTGCACACGTCTGTGATGCTCTGGCGTCAGGCTTGAGCATTGTTGGTCTAAGGTGTTCAGCTTATATGGACCTTACAAGGTGGGATCCTTATGCTTATTGGCTCCTGAAGCTGGGGGCTTATTCAAGGCAGTCATGGCCGATTTTTCTGAGCTTCCACTTAACACCCTAAGGGTGTTCCCATTATGTGCCAATTGACATTACTGTCATGGCTCCCATGGAATCCATTTTGTAAAGTCTAAAAAGTCCTCATTTCTTTGTTTTATACAGTGGCGAATTTTATATAATATATATTTTACTCCTCTTCCCTCCTCACACACCAAAGAACTCTCTTTTTTGTGTAGCTGTGTATGCCTGTGAGAGTTTATATAGGGAGGGCACAAATGTGCCTTCCCATATTGAAGGCAAGTCTCCTGTGCAATTGCTCAGATTTCTGTGATGGTGATGATGTGCTCTCTCGTAGTGCAATAAAGAGCTACATCATTCACCTCCTTCTTCTGCAGCCACATTTGTAAGTATAGGAGAGTGATTCATCCATTAAGAAAACATTAAATTACAAGAAACTTGAAATCATATGATAGAGACCTACTTTTCACTATACACTTTTAAAAAAAAGTTATTTAAATTAGTTTCAGGTATATAGTACATTGGTTAGACATCTATATAGTTCATAAGATGATTCCCCCAATTGTTCCCTCCCTCCCCTGGCCCTTCACCTAGCCATCATTAATGCTAACTGCATCCCTCTGCTGTGCCCCCCATCCTCGTGACCAACTGCCAACTACTAATTTGTACTTCTTTAATCTTTCACCCTATTCTCCCAGGCCCCCAACCCCACTCCCCTCTGTCCATCACCAAATTGTCCACTATATTTGTGAGTGTTTTTGATTAGTTTGTTCTTTTCGTTCCTTAGGTTCTGCATATAAATGAAATCATATGGTATTTATCTTTCTCTGTCTGACTTATTTCACTCTGCATAATAATCTCTAGGCCGTCCATGTGGTTGCAAATGGTAGGATTTCATTTTTTTGTAATGGCTGAGTAATATTCCATTACATATATGAACCGTAAGTTCTTTATCCAATCATCTGTTGATGGGCATTTAGGTTGCTTCCATAACTTGGCTATTGTAAATTGTGCTGCCATGAATATTGGAGTGCATAGATCTTTATAAATTATTGTTTTGATTTTCTTTGGATAAATACCCAGAAGTGCAATTGCTGGGTCAAAAGGTATATCCATTTTTAATTTTTTGAGAAACCTCCATACTGTTTTCCATAGTGGCTATATCATTTTGCAATCCCACCAACAATGTATGAGGGTTCCCTTTTCTCTGCATCCTGGCCAACACTTATTTGATTTATTGATGATAGCCATTCTGACAGGTGTGAGGTGATATCTCTTTTTTTTTTTTTTTTTTAAGATGAGGCAATCCTTGGTTGACCTCACAGATTGCAAGGACCTTGTCAGTTTACAATCCCTAATTTTTTTATTTTTTATTTTTTACACCTACAGCACCTGGTCTTCCTAAGTGGTCTCCCATCCAAGTACTAACCAGATCCGACCCTGCTTAGCTTCTGAGATCAGATGGGATTGGGCTTGTTCAGGGTGGCATGGCTGTAAACTCATTGTGGTTTTAATTTGCATTTCTCTGATGGTTAGGGACCTTGAGCATCTTTACATGTCTATTAGCTAGCCATCTGTATTTCCTCTTTGGAGAAGTATCTGTTCAGGTCTTATGCCCATTTTTTAATTGGATTGTTTGTTTTTTTGTTGTTGAGTTGTGTAAGTTCTTTATATATTTTGGATATTAACCCCTTATCATTAGCGAGTATCTTCTCCCAAACACTCGGTTGTCTTTTTGTTTTGTTGATGGTTTCCTTTGCTGTACAAAAACTTTTTAGTTTGATGTAGTCTCGTTTATTTTTTCTTTTGTTTCCCTTGCCTGAGGAGATATATCTGAAAAGAAATTCCCGTTAGTAATATCAGAGAGAATACTGAACTATACACCTTTTTACTGTTTGATTTTTTTAAAACCATGGTTATGTATTACCTATTTTGAAAATTTGAAGTAGTTTATTATAAGAAAAAGCAAGGAATAATTGAAAATGTTCATTTTATTCTGTTTAAGAAAATGGGAATGTACACATTTAAGACTTGCTTCAGTGGTAATTCAAGTCAGGTTTGAGGTCTAAAGAGCTGCCTCTCTTATTTAGAACACTGATTGACAAATGAGCTGCTTCTGCTGCTGTTCTACTTAACTAGAGGCTTTGCTGTGGTTTGCTTTCCACTCATCTCTGAAAATAACAACTTTCCAGTGTTAGGAGAATTACATAAGAGAATAGATGTTCAATTACTTGAAAACTATAAAGTGGACTTTGCTTTGCAGTTTGAAAAAGTGATAGCTATATCTGCCTGTCTGGAGCTATGACATCTGAGTTTTAATACACAGTGAAATGGGAGATGCTTCCATGGCTGTTATGGAGTACTGGCCAAGGAGGGCAATACTGAGAACTTTGATAGAGT
Organism: Pteropus alecto; assembly: GCF_000325575.1. Lineage (NCBI taxonomy): Eukaryota > Metazoa > Chordata > Mammalia > Chiroptera > Pteropodidae > Pteropus > Pteropus alecto. The sequence continues at coordinate 3,845,464 of NW_006440626.1, forward strand.
TTGAAACTCATGAGTGGAAGGAAGGTTTGAGATACTAGATTTTTTATGTTCTAATGCTTAACCAAGCATGTTAGGTTGAATTAGGTTGAATGCTGCAGCCGAGTTGACCAGCAGGGCTACGCGTGTGTACCTTATTCCCTCCTTTCCTCTAGTATATATGGTATTGTTTTCTTTCTCCCCTTGTTATCTTAATCAAATGTTATGTGTAGTATTCTTTAAAATTTCTGTGCAAGTTAAACTGATAATCGGAAAGGAAAGGCTTTTGTTGAGTGTGGAAGGCAGCAGAGTATTATTGCTCCTTGCAGGTTTCCAGTCTCTCTTAGAGGAGGTTATAGACAGGTTTGGGAACACTGTGGTCTTTGACTTTCCTTTTGAGACTCTCTAATAGCTCCAGCCAGAGCCACCACTTTGAGGGGGCTACATGGACTGACATTCCTGACTCCTCTCCTTTCTCCAGGGGACCCAGACCACTTAATGCTATCTTTCTGGAAATGAAAGAAAGAGCAAATAAAGGAATCAGGCAAAATGAGATTAAGATTTTTCTAGTAGGTGTTCAGTTTGAGGAGGTACGTAACCATACCCTGTTGAGGCTGATTGCTTAAAAACCACAGTTCATTCATTCATTCAATTGGGAATTGTTTTTTCTCCTCCTTTTTTATTATCAGAGTCAAACCTTTATATTGATTTCCTTTTTCTCCTTTAATTCTATTTTTTGTTACTTTTATCCTTTCCATCTCTTCCCCAGCTTAAAATGAGACAATAGCATTCTTTCAGAAATGCTTATTCGAAAGGAGACCCTGAATTAAAAGAAATTGCTTCGTGTGTGTGTGTGCGTGTGTGTGAAGTTAATTTTTTTAGAGGATAAGGATAATGTCATCTTAGATTGTTAAAATTATTCCCATCCTTTTGGGAATGTAAGAAAAACTTTTTAAAGCTAAACTTCCAGCAAAGATTCTATATTTTCAAAAACATTGAAAATAACTGGCATAATTTTCTACTGCTCAAGTTTTTAAGAGACAGCATTTCTAAATCTTCAGAGAAAATGTATCTAATTGTAAAATTCTTTTTAGTTAGGGAATGAATGTAGGTATTAAAACTTCTGTAATTTTTAAAACATTTTCTGTCTCAATAAAAAGCAGTGTGTTTAGTAGTATATACTAGAATAAGCACAATGGATTAGTAATCAGATTTTGGCCCAGTGTTTCTGTTATCACCATCGAACTCTTTCTGCAATGTTTCCCAACTGAAAATGAAGGGATTGGTTGTGTGAGCTTCCAAGGTTTATAAAAATTTAGTCATTCCAGGTTTTATTGGCATTTCTCTAAAAGCCAGCAAAATAAAAGATTAAAAGAACTTTGCTTATAAGATTATTCACATAAAAATATAATTCATTTCAATATAAAGTAAGCTAGACTTGGATTCTAAATGGGTTTAGTCAGTGGATGACTAAAACAACCTTTTTATAAGACGGTCTCATGCGAAAATCAGTTTCAAAATACATTCTCTGACAACTTTAACTAAAAATCCAGGATCTCATTTTGAGATTAATAATTGTAAGAAATCTATCATTAGCTTGTATCTTATTGCTGTTCAGATATTTTAAAAAAGTAACTCATTATTTAGGATTTGGCTTTTTTTGTTGTTATGGCTTGCATTGAAATACTCTTGCTTAAGTCATTCTACCGTGACTAAGTTCCTTTTCCTGAGAATAAAGGATTGAGCTCATACCTTTGCATAATGATCTAGAGTATTTTAAGCATGTTCGAACCTGGCTGACTCGATTAATATAGCACGTTAGAACATTTTTTAAGTTCCATGCCACAAATTGTGCTTTAAATGAACATGGGCATGTATAAAATTAATACTTAAGCCTCGAAAAGCACAGACATTGAAATGCCCGTTGCCCTGGGTGACATTTTCAGGGAGGCTCTTGCTTGTCTCTCCTTTAAGCAGTGCCAAGAGCAGAGTCAGAAGAGGGTTTGCTCCTTTGGCACTCTGCTACCTTCTGCTTTCAGCAAGGAAAAAGGCTGCTGTTTTACTTCTTAAACTCCTACCGTATGGAAAGTTTCTATAAATAAACCTTGGATTTATGATTGGATTTCTAAATTTGTAACCTTAACGATCCATGACTAAAAGCCAAGATAAATACCTACTTAAACATACATATTGCATACAGAGCTGTGGTATCATTTCAGTGAGAAAGGTCACCAATATAATACCTAAATTATCAATTCAGTAAATTTCTCCTGCCTGAATTGCAATGGGTGAGAACCTTGGTGTCAAGCAAAACCTAGTCAGCTGGTAGTTTTTAGTGAATCTACTTTGATTTTTGGGGGGCATTAATTGTTGTAATTATATAGCAGACATATTCATGAAAATGTAAAATTGCATTAGATTTTGATAAACCGAATTGTTTAAATGTACTAAAGGAGCCGACTTTTTAGAAGAATCCTATCGTTATTTTGTAAATTTGAGCCAGCTGTTATGTGCCAGGTGCTGTGCTAGGTTTTGGGGGATATCAAGTTGTATAAAAGATTTTTCCTGTTCAGACAAGTAGAGAAAGAAAAAGGAAACCTGAGGACAATAAAATATTTTACCACTCTAATGGAGAAATGGACAAATGCCATGTGAATGTGGTGGAGAAGCACTGAGTAGATTAACTCTGGGGAATTGGAAAAGGCTTTAGAAAGACGTTTCAGTTGGATCTTAAATAATAATGAGAATTACTTAAAACAGTGACTGTACTTTATTGAGTGCTTACGGCATACAAGGATTAATGTTACCCACCAGGGAAAAGGGGAAGAACATTCCAGGCAGTAATAGAAACGCTGGGACTATCAAAGATTGTATGTCCTAGAAGTAAGGAGTTTGGTATGGCTAATCGGGAGAGGGAGGGAGACCGGTGGCCAGGACAAAGGCTAGTCAAAGTGGATGGGATGAGACTGTAAAGGGCCTCAGTCCCCCATGTCCCTGCCACAACATGTTTTTGTTCTTGTTTCCTTGCCTGAAGAGCCTTTCTCCTTGTTTTGCTTGTGTAACCTATTTTTAAAGGTTCAGGTTTAGGGCACCTCTTATGTGAAGCTTTCCTCTCCTTTTCCCAAAGGTTAGTGATTTTTTTAACTGAATGATTGCATAAAAAAAGTGTACCTCATAATATAGGGCATTCCATTTCTTGAACCATTTCTTGTAGTTTAGTCTGATCTCCCCAACTAGTTTTTCAACTCCTCAAGGGCAGAAAATGAATCCTCTTTAGCACCAGGTATTGTGGGGACTCAAGAAATGCATGAGTGGATGAACACGGAACACATACCAAATTGAGACAGTCCAGCTACAATGTTTGAGATTGTCTACATTTATTTAACACCAGCAAGAACAATTTTCAGAGATATAGGTCAGTTGTCATTTGAATGTAAAATGAGTTAATAAGAGTATCTCATAGGATTATTGTGAGGATTAAATTAATTAGCACATTTAAGCATTTAGAACAGTGCCTAGCATATAGCAAGTGTTACCTATTATTTAACTCTACCTTTCTGGGCCTTTTTGCCAGTCACAGAGCTCACCTACTGTGGTGGGCATGAGAGGATAGAAAGATAAGAAATAAGAAATAGCTTCTTATTTGGAAACCAAATACCCTTTAGGAACTGGAAGAACTGCTTCTATTGCATGAACTTTTATTTTTCTGTTTGTGTTTTAGTGATCGAAGGGTATGGTTGGCATGGAATTGAATTTCATCTGTCTGAGGGAATTGTAAACAAGGTAGGTCCCAGGTTTATTCACTCTTTCGTGCCTAAGGTATTTGTTAGTATTTTTAGTTCTACTGAACTAGAATAGATCAGATTTGATTATTGTTTAAGGAAATACTCTTCATGGCCCCATGGTTTATCTAATATTGTGAACTACGTCTAGTATCTTGTTGGAATATATTAAATACCAAAGATATGGCACAACCAATTTTAAATTTTGGTGGTCATAGAACAGAACCAGCATGCCGTGTCTCCAGCAAGTGGTAAATCCTGCCATGTCCAGCGCGGCTCTGGAGAATGTACCTGAGTGGGGACAGTGGGAGATGAAGAAAAGGAAGAAGACAGAAAGCTGGGATCAGGAGATCCACTGTCCACTGATGGTGGAGCAGTGGTGTAGTTTTATTTTTGCAAGCTGCTTTCATACAAGAGCATAGATTGCTGGCAAAGATAAGATTATCTTCACCCAACCCACACCCTGCTATGATCTTTTGCCATTCCCTCTGCTCACCCTGCCTCGGAGCAGCACCGCATTGTTCCCCCATCAGTTCGTACTTTTCCATTCTTAGGAGGGTTCCTTGAGGCAAGACAACCTTTGGTTGACCTCACAGATTGCAAGGACCTTGTCAGCTTACAGTCCGCTCTCCACACCAGGACTTCACACGCGCACATAGACACACCAGGATCCAGTCCTGAGAGGGTGGAGGTTCTTCCGTTGGAGCCATTATGTAAAGCAACTTGGGATAGTAGGAAGTGACAGGCTAGCTAATTCTTCTGGTCACTTGAAAAGTCAATAGCTTCTGTGAATGGTAAGCAACAAAGGACTTGTCTTGGCAGTAGCCAGGCCAGCACTGACAACTATAAATCTTATTACTGATGACAGAGTCTGTCCATCTGTAACCACAAGAGTTGAATTTGACACAACATGCTGTGTTCCTATCTTAAGCTCTGGAGCCTGAACAAAAGTACACCAGATATGGCTTTGGCTCATATATCTATCTTGAGTCAGATGCCCACAGAAAGAGCTGTATAGATGGTAGCTTCACAAACCTATTTCTGTCAGGACATTTCCTGTGAAAGTGAGGGCTAATGCGAGCACATGGAGCTCTAGTCTTCCATGATCTTAGGTGCGTGGAGACTCCATTGCTTGGTGGTGCAGGAAACTTAGATCACTTGGAGAGTTGAACTTGATAGCCAAGAAAACAATGACAGCCCCCAATCAGGAATTCTTTGAACTTGTGTATGGGGTTCTATGGGTTGATGACAATCTTTGGACTCTTGCTGCATCTGCACTTAGAATAGAATAGGCTTTTGGGATTGGTTTTCGCTGTCACAGAGAACAGGAACTGTTAATACAGTGCTTCAAGGAAAAACAATCGAGCCACTTCCTATAGCAGAAGGAGCATGGTCCTTGGAATTGACAAAGCTTAACGTTTAACTTCTGCAAGTGAATCCCTTCATTACCATCTGGTGGCCTGGGTTTTTAGGGTCTGATCTGGGTGGTAGTCAGGAAATTATCTTCTATTTTGCTGTTTTATATTGGAGGTAGTAACAGGAACTATTTCATGGAAATACTGTATGAATTAACAGAAAGGATAGAAAGGACCTAACATTTATTGAATGCCTACTAAGGGTTAGGCATGGTAAATTTTCACAATATATTCTTTTATTGAAATATATAAAGTTCATTGATGCTGCAAATTTTCGGGTGTAGGTAGATAATATAGCAAATATCACTATCTCGAACTATTTTGACTTATTATAGTCATTTAGAGAAAATAGAATTATATACCGATACAATATTTCTTTTGTGTCTGCTGGAACATTCTTTTAATGGAGAAAGAAAATACCTACATGAGTTAGAATTTTTTGGTTTTGTTTTTATAACTGGGCTTGTTACTGATTTAGCCAAAGGCAGAGAGGAGAGTAGCAGGTCTGAAATTAGAGACAACTGCGCTGTTTTGGGAAGTTGAGACTCTTGACCCAGGGTTTGTTGAAGTTGGTGTAGGGGAGGTCAGAGTAGGTTAGTATTTTCGTGGCTCAAAGCAAATGTGAATTGTTGTTGTTTATAGGTACAGTTTTGCTTGATCTCTGTAGTTACAAATGGCGTAAATAAAATACAGTGCCGCTGTTCTGGGAAACTTCTACAAAAGTCCCTGAACCAATGCAAATTAATTTTCTCCAAAAATACCAAAAAATCCCCCATTTGGATGTTTTGACTGGCTGATGGAATTGACTGTTGTTATCATGCTCGTAAAGAAATTACCTTACATTCTTTTAAAGTAGGAAATTAAGTTGAAATGCTGCTCCTCATTTTACATTTAACTATTTCTACTCTTACGATAATAAGCTTTTGCGGTTTCAGCAAGGTTTACAGAGAGGTTACCCAGAGACGCAATACTGTCCTTTATTGTGCTGAGATGGAAACGTTAATGTTTTTTAATCTATGAAAATTTTATTTTTTTTCCGTCAAGTGAATTACTGTACTTTTCCTCTCGGCTGCGTCCTTTCCTTAGTCAGAGAAATCCTAATAATGTAATTTTCCCATCCTGCTTCAGTGAATGAATAATTGCAGGCATACCTTGTTTTATTGTGCTTCGCATTATTGCACTTCACAGATGTTGTGTGTTTTACAAATTGAAGGCAGGGCCCTCCACCAGCAAAAAGATTATGACTCGCTTTGTTGCAATACTTGCTTGATTGTGGCGGTCCTGAATCCAGCCTGCAGTATCTCTGAGGGATGCCTGCGCCACTTTAAAACAACCCAGCTTTACTGAGGTATAATTAATGTACTGAAAAATCACCTGTTTGAAGTGTACAATTCATTGATATTTTAGTAAATTTGTGGAGTTGTGCAACCATTACTACACTCCAGTGTTAAATATCCAGCACCCCAGAGGATCCCTTGTAAACACTTTTTAACTTTCTTTTAAGTCATCCACAAATCGTGTTAAGTTCTGCATCAAATTTAATCTTCTTCCTACAAAATTTCCTACCCTCTTTTTTATCTATTAGTTTATCTCCCCTTCCCTCCTTTTATATATATTAGTTTCTTATTGCAAGTCAAACATATCACTCTTGTCATTTTTATTCCATTCTTTGCCATGTTATAAAATGTGTAACCTTTCTTGAGAAGAAGGGCTTTAACTTTTATTCAGTTATTTATTTATTTATTTTTTCTGGGAAGACTTTGTAATGCCTTTGGCCTCTCAATAAAAGCTACTTGCATTATTCTTGGTTTCCTGTTTAATTCGTTATTATTTTTAAAGGAAATCATAAATCTGGTTATTTACCTTTGTACAGATTAAAAATTTGTTAATTTGGAGAATTCTGTTCTGTATATAAGTGTTCACATGCTTAGTGAATAAAGTAAATGAATATTCTAGTACACCTGTGCTTTTTAAAGTTTTATTGGTTATCTATTTCAGCATAAATTATTCTAAAACTCAGCAGCTTAAAAAAACAGTAAACATTATCTTGCACAGTTTTTGTGGCTCAAGAATCTGGGAGCATCTTAAGTGAGTGATTCCAGCTCATGAAGTTACATTCATAATGTCTGCTGGGGCTGTGGTCATCTGAAGGCTTGACTGGGGCTGGAGGACTCACTTCCAAAATGGCTTACTGACATGGCTGTTGGCAGAAGGCCTCAGTTCCTTACCGGATGGACTTCTCCAGAGGACTGGTCGAGTGTTATTAGAACATGGCAGCTGGTGTCCTTCTCGAGCCACTGAGCTGAGAGAGTAAGGAGGAAGCTGCAACACTTTTTGTGACCTCATCTCAGAAGTCACATATTGTCACCTCTGCTACATTCTGTTTGTTAGAAAAGAGTCACCAAGTACAGCCCACACTCAAGGGCAAGGGAATTAGTTTCCACCTTTTGAATGGAGGAGTATTAAAGAATTTTGGGGTATAGTTTTAAACTACTACACTTGGTATTTGAATGACTTTGTTTCTGTCCATGAGGGTCCTATAGCTGCTGGCTTTGCCCTTAGTTTCCCATAGCATTTCTTCTGTTTTGTTTTATTGTTCATGTTATCTAGGTTGTGTCTTTCTTTTTGCTAATGGAAGCTTTAACATTTTAGTTAAAATGACCAAATAGGTTATAAATAGAACATATTCTCTAAAAGTTGGATGAACCATCTCCCCAAGTTCACAATAAGCCAGTAAGATGACGAGAGTTTATGGTGTAGTTTATTGGTGGGTTTTAGAATTGGAGAAGTCCTTTTCTGGTACCAGAGACTTCTGTATTTCCCTTCTCAGACAGGTTGTGAAAGAGTAGTCTATACTCGGTGTTGTCACTTCGGCATCTCTTTTAACCTACTGTAGTTGTTCACTGCACATGGGTACTAGCTGGGGTGTGGGGAACATGTGGGGGGCTGAAATTCAGCCTGAGCCCTGCTTATCAAGCTGTGTGCTCACCTAAAGAAAGCACCTCTTTTGAATTTGTGTGTAGGTGCTCTGTGGTCTTAACTGAAGACACCAGTCACTATTTCTTTCATATTTCCAAATCAGCGAACACTTTTTTAATATTAATTGGTTCATCAGATGTTTATTGAGCATCTCTGTGTGCCAGTCACTATGCTAGGACCCTTCTGAAGCAGTTGACATTGTTAAGGATTTTATTTTTCTTGAAACTTTCGTCAGAAGATTGTATTCTTTCCTTTCTTCCCCCTTCCTTTTTGGCTATTGCTTCTTGTTCTCTGCTTAGCTGTTCATTGTGGATATTCCCCATTAGTCTAATCTTAGTCTTAGCCTTTAGCTCTTATCTCTCTCAGCACTCTTTGAGGATCTCTGCATAAAAACCTCTGGTTTTAGCCACTGCTTGTTTGCTATTGATTTATAAGTAATTTTTTCACCCCAGATATCTAATAATCTCTAGACCTAGCAATCCGGCTGCCTTCCAAACATCTCCATTTGGGTGTCCTATAGGTAATTTTAACCTGTCCAAACCTATCTACCTCTCCCTACCCTGCCTCCTCCTATATCTGACGAGTGCAGCATTAATCACTTCTTCATTCATATTACTCATGTTAGAGACCTGGGAAACAGCTTAAACCCACTTAGACCCCTCCTGTTATCACCTTAGTTTAGGTCTATTTATTTAAAAAACAGCTTTATTGAGATATAATTAAAATAGCATACAATTCATGTATTTAAAATTTACTATTCCTTAGTTTTTAGTATATTCATAGAGTTGTACAACCATCACCAAAATCGATTTTAGAAAATTTTCATCACCCCTCAAAGAAACCCCATATAGATATTAGTAGCTGCTTCCTATTCCCTCCTTCACTCAGCCTCTCTCCTCTTCCCCAGCCCTACTATAACCACTAACCTACTTTCTGATTCTATAGGCTTGCCTATTCTTGACATTTCATATAAATTCAATCATATAATATGTGCTCTTTTGTTACTGGCTTCTTTACTTAGCATATTTCCAATGGTTATAGTTTTCAGACAAGTTCTTTCCTGAGTTTAAAATCTCCTACTCCAGCCTTCCTGTGAGTGCCTTGCAACTATACAGCTCTTACTGAGGACTCTGGAGTTAATCTGGATTTGAACCCTGGCTCAACCACTTAATCACTAGGTAATCTTGAACAAGTTATTTAACCTCTCTGTACTTCACTATTCTTCTGTGTAATAAGGAGAATAATAATATCCTCATAAGCATGCTGTAAGGATTAAACAAGCATTTGCCACTGTTTATGGTTACAAGTGTTCAGTAAGTATTATATATTCTTCTCAATTTGATAAAACCTGTCACATATTACTCAGTGACTTTTCTCTTAAATCTGTACACTAGATATGTATAGATAATCATAAATGCACCTGTACACTTTGTTCAAGGAAATAATCTTAGCCATTCTTCTGTAATTCTGTCTATTCCATCCTTTTATCATGAAACTTGAGGGAAATGTAGATTTGCTTTTACCTTAGAATACTTGTAAAATCCATGTTAACCTTTTTTTTTTTTTCCCTCTTAAATGTCTACATTTGCTTCATACCACTTTGAAAATAATACCGAGGGGCTGCTTGTGCCAGGAAAAAGATAATAAATATGCTTTCTGGTTCAGACCATTTGATCTTAACGCTACCTGGAAATGGTGAAATTCAAGGCATAGATAAACTGCTTGACATCTCTGTTCTGAATCGGAGGCCACAAGTCAGTTGATCTAAGGAGAATATCAGCTAAAATTTTCAGTGGTTCTCAATGGGATAGGTACCATATTTCCAGAGGATATTTGGAAAAGTATGGGGGCATTTTTGGTTGTCAGAGTGACAGTGGAAGGGAAGAGAGACACCATTGGTGTTTGGTGGTTAGGGACCAAGGATAACAGTCCGAAACAAAGAATTACCCACCCAAAATGCCAGTAGCATTGCTGTTGAGAGACCGAGTTAATTGAACCTAAAAGCTTGGCTGTTTTATCTCAGTTATTAAAAAAAGGTTATTGCTTAAGGCAGTTAGTTTTTTGAAAGAATCTTTCAGAGCTGTAATATGTAATCTCTGTATTCTTCAAGGAGAATTAGGCCGTAATTTCCCATTTGGGAGAGTATGGTATTTTCCTGGAAATTCTGAAAGCATTGCCATTATGAATGTGCATTGGTGTTGTTTAATCCCTAAAATTAGGGGTAGTTGAATGGTTAGAATGGTTTAGTGGTTAAAGGAAATTGGCATTACATGTTGTTAGTAATCTGTACGTCTCCACGGTTGGTAGAAGTAACATAATTTGTGCCTGGCATCTCAGTGATGCTTGAATACTGCTTGTACTGTTCTTTCTTTTTTTTTTCTTTATAAAGACCAAATGAAGTATTCTTTTGGCAGATCAATAAGATTATATTTGGTATGTAATTAAACTTGTCGTGGCTTGTTTCACTTGAGCCTGATATAGGACTTTGACAAAGATTTTAGGGAAGATAAGTATTCTCAATTTCCTAGGGTACTGTTTTTCAAACTTTTTTGGCTGTGACTCATAATTGGAGACACATTTTATATTAAGACTCAATTATACACATAAGTGTGCAGATATCTGAAACAAAAGTTTCATGAAATAATACTTACCCTTACTATGGTAAGTGGTACAATCTGACACCCCGTGGCTAAACCACCGTCATCTCTCTCAGACTTCTCCAGTAGCCTCCTGATTGCACTCCCTGTTTCCCCGACCCAGCTCTGTTCTTTCTGCTGGCTGAATGATGATTTAAAAATGTTAGTTGGGTTATAATATCCCACTGACTATTACTTTTTGTTCTAAATTTATCCTATGTGATTTTTAAAAGGCTTCTATGATGTTTTAATAAAAATTTAAAAATTAAAAGTCAAAGTAGTAATCATTTACCTTAAATACCTAGAATAAGTTATACCATAGAGCCCTCCCTCTTGCTCAGTAAGCTTTGAGGCCTAAAAAGAGTATTCTCATCCCCGTTTTCTCATTTGTTATCCTCACAGTCCTGCTGTATTCATTTAATTCCAGTGCATTGCCTGGCCCATTTTGTGGATCTACCCATTTCCTTTAGGATGGGCAAAAATGATAATCTGCTCCGGATTCTGCTGTAACTTTTTTTTTTTTGGTAAACCAATGCGAGGAGAGATTTGTCATTTCAGAAGACAAGCTAGTGTGCCGAACCTAACAGCTCAGAATTCTCCACACATATTTCATTGTTTGTTTACAGAAAAGGAATATGGCAGTGCGGAATGCTGAGTTGGGAGTCAGGAGGTCAGAGTTCTCCTGGCTTTGCCACTAATTCATTTGGTTGACAGCGAACAAATTGCTTATAACTCTTCTGAGTGTTAGTTTCTCATCATTTGAAATTATTAGATGCTCTAGGTTTCTTCAAACTCTAGAATATAGCAATTCTACCATCTTTGACGAGGTTTTGAGACAAAGGAAGAGTTTATTTCTCTACTTTGCCATCCTGATTGTCTCCCATCTGTTGTAATCCGAATGCCTAGAAGACAGAAAATAAGTTTTAATCATACTCAATTATTGTGATGGAATAATTCCAGAATTGTGATTATAAAATAGTCTGGACAAATGAAGTACTGTGCAGATGACAATTATATGTGTCACTGTGGGGGCGAAAAATGTAGATAAGTAGTCCCTTCTTGTGCACTTCCTGTGAACTGCTCTGTGGTTACGATTGTACGGTCCACCTAGAGAGCCGTGTGGGCTCTGCTTTACTATGCTTTCTTTGAGTTGCAAGGCTAATTTCTTACAGCATTCTCTTTGTATTATGTTTTGTGCCTTGAGCGTGTGTAATTCGGCAAGAGGTAAAGTTGGGGAATTCATTACTTCGAGGGTTGGAAACCCTCCTCTTTCATCCCAAGGCAGTTTTGCAGGAGAGTTTAGCACCAGAAAAGATAAGGTTACCAAAGTTATGACTGCCCTGCTTGTGAGCTGGGTCCCTGCTGTCACATAGGGAGTTATGGTTTCCTTATAATACATTTTCTTTGTCACTAAACATTGTAGCTCTTTCTCTGAGATGCTAGTGAGCTGCCTGTGACGATATTTGCTTCCAAGTTATTGGGAAGATTGGTGGCCATATGTTAAAAGTTCTGTGAAAAGAGGCAAAACAGGGCTCTGGTGTTTTAATCAGGTAGTTGTTTGGTGGCACTCAGATTCTTCAGGCTCTTTCACAGCCCTATTCGTTAAAGCCTTTTTTGGTAAAAGAGATAAAACATATTCCCTAAAATCTATTATCTGCTTTAGTCCAGTGAGACACTTACCATTGCAGTGCCTAAGCTCATGGTCAGATTGCCATCATCCTTTTTCAAACAAATGTATGTATTGTGTGTCTATATAACATAATGAATTGAGTTTTGGGCAAACATAATTGTAATCTCAAAGGAGCTCATGGTATTCATATGTTGTTAGGTAGGTTTACCCCAATTTGTGAACGAATTGTGTCTTTTCCCAAATGAGTCAAAGTTACACTGCCTTCCATAGTAGAGAGAGCGACAGGGAGGGAGGAAGGAGGGAGAGAGTAATAAAAGCTTTATTTTTTGGCTGAACTGAAGGAAGAGACCTGGGGAAGTTTTTAGACCTGCAGCATTTGACATTGTTGGCCACTCCCTCCGACCTGAAACTTTTCTTCCACTGACATCTATGACATTACTCTTCCTTGGCTTTTTCAACTCTACCTTTCCAGCCATTCTGTATTCTGCTCAGACCTTTTACTGTCTTTCTTTGTGCACCTGGTCTTTTGGTGGTCATTTGTGAATGCTGCCTTGGAAAGGTCACAGTACTCTCTTCAGATGTTCTTTCATACACCTTGAGTCTAAGGAAGGCTATAAACTAATATGATATTGGCAGGTGCTTAGGATGTTGTTTGATAATTTATTATTAATATTTTAAAATAAACATTTACTGTTTATAATAAGAAAGTGTAAATTACCAGATGGAAGCGTGCTTTTGAAGAGCTTCTTGGAGTAGAACTTTTAGAACTGAACAGTGGAGTGAGGGATAGACGATGACAATTTTAGCTACTCACCTTAAATCTTAGAGAAATAATAGCACAAGATATGCATGACTTTACAAGATTTGGAAATTCCTTAGTATTTATCTTTTAAGTAGCAGACTTGGCTCTGGATATTTTTCCTAATAATCTCAGTTTCTTTTCTGTCATTCTTAGAGGAAAGGATGTTCCTGAGGTCTCTTCTGTTTAGTGTAGAGAATGTTCTCTCCTTAGTTTCATTTTTCCCCAAGAAATGATTGAGTTTTTATATTTTAGATTGAGTCTTCAAGTTAGGCTTCCCCTTAGAGCAGTTTTTTTTAGAGGTATGATTGACATATATTAGTTTCAGATGTACAACATAATGATTCTGTATTTGTGTATGTTGCAAAATGATCATCACAGTAAGTCTAACAGCTGTCACCATACTTAGTTATAAATTGTTTTTTCTTGTGACCTAGTAACTTTCAAATATGCAGTATAGTATTATTAAGTATAGTCACCACACTGTACATTACATCTCCAAGAATTATTTGTTTTACAACTGGAAGTTTGAACCTTTTGACCCCTGCACCCATTTCCCCATCCCTTACCCCCTGCCTCTGGCAACTACCAATCTAATTTCTCTGTAGTCCTCTCCGCCTTTTTTTTTTTTTTTTTAAAGATTCCACATATAGCTGAAATCATATGGTATTTGTCTTTCTCAAAAGTGACTTATTTCACTTAGCATAATGCTCTCAAGGTGCATTCATGGTGTCTCAAATAGGAAGAGTTCACTCTTTATGGCTGAATAATATTCCGCTATGTGTATACATATATGTGTATGTATATATATATCTCACATTTTCTTTATTCATGTATTCATCCGTGGACACGTTGACATTTCTATGTCTTGGCTATTGCAAATAGTGCTGCAGTGAACATGGGGGTGCATATATCTTTCTGAGTTAGTGTTTTCATTTTCTTTTGATAAATTCCCAGAAGTAGAATTGCTGGATCACATGGTAGTTCTATTTTGAATTTTTTGAGGAACTTCTAAACTGTTTTTCATGGTGGCTACACCAGTTTATATTTGCACCAATAGTGCAGAGTTTCCCTTTTCTCCAATTACTCATTGTTATTTAGTGTCTTTTTGATAATAGCCATCCTAACATGTGTGAGGTGATATCTAATTGTAGTTCTGATTTGCATTTCCCTGATGATTAGTGATGTTGACCATCTTTTCACATACCTGTTGGCCATCTGTATGTCTTCTTTAGAAAAAAGTCTATTCAGAACCTCTGCCTATGTTTTAATCAAATTTTTTTTTTTGCTATTAAGTTGAATGAGTTTTGTATATATTTTGAATATTAACCGCTTATCAGATATATGATTTGCAATTATTTTCTTCCATTCAGTAGGCTGCCTTTTCATTTTGTTAATGATTTTCTTTGCTTTGCAGAAGCTTTTAGATTGATATAGTTACACTTGTTTATTTTTGCTTGTGTTGACTTTGCTTTTGGTGTCAGATCTAAAAAATCATTGCCAAGACCGATTTCAGGGAGCTTATCATCTATGTTTTCTTCTAGGAGTTTTATGGTTTCAGATCTTACATTCAAGTCTTCAATACATTTTGAGTTAATTTTTGTATATGGTATAAGATGGTGGTCTAGTTTCATTCTTTTGCATATGGCTGTCCAGTTTTCCCAAAACCACTTATTGAAGAGACTATTTTTTTTTTCTCCACTGTGTAAGCTTGGCTCTTTTAGAGCAGTATTTTTTGAACTGGGGTGCGTGGGTAAAGGTAAGTAATGTTATTGAAAAGATCATAAACTCTAAGGAGTTTTTCAGGGTGGTAATACAAAGATATCAGATTTATGTTGAACAGCAATGGCTTTCTTTGTCTCTGCTCTTTTCTGCCTAGCTTTTGAAGGCATGTCAAAGATGGGTAGTATCCTGGAGATGTTTAGAAGTGTTTACATTAATATGTCATGTTTGGGGCCAAGGTGGTGTTTTATTTACGTATTTATCTTTCTGCATTTGGTCATTATCAACAAAATGGTTAATATCTACTGTGTACACAACATTCTTTGGAGTGGAGGAGACTTTCTTTCCCCCACTCCAAAATGAGGTCCTTAAAGTTGAAAACACACTCATGTCTGGAATGTTTGGGCTTCTCAACTGTAGTCTTTCGTTCTGTCTCGTTAATGGTCTTAATGGTGACAGAAAACAAACTTCTTTAGTCAAATGTCATATTGGAGTTTTTTTCTAGTAGACGTTTTATATTTTTAAAGATATACTTAACTTATTGAAGTTTGGGGTATGGTGGTGTGCAAAGAAAATTCGTGTTATCTCCCTCAGTCCCATTTTTGTAATAATCTGAAGTTTAAGCCAAAGCCTGACTTGGAAACATAGTTTCTTTTCTTAAAGGAGTAATCTAAGGGATTCCAGATTTATACCATAATTTAGAATCTCTCATATTTTCCCATTGAAATGTGAGGAAAATAAGTTTATAGTATAAATGGAAAGCTTTTATACTTAAAGATTTATCAGCATTCACCCCAAAGTTACTGAGATCAGTAACTTATCAAAAAAAAGCACCTGGAGTTTTGGTTTTTAAAAATTACATCTATACATGTTGCCAGGGTGCTGTATAAGAATGCTACAAAAGAATATCCCTGGAGTGTATTTAAATTAGAAACATTGCCTAAAAATAGTATTTGTTTAGTTCTTACTCTGTGTCGGCATTGTTATAAGTGCTTCTCATATTATTTCATTTAATCCTCACAGTAATTCTGTAAACATTATTATTCCCATGAAGACTACTAATTAGCCTAAGGTCACACAGCCTTGTAAGTGGTAGTGTAGGTATGTAAAATCAGGTTCTTTGACTGAAATATTCATGCCCTTCATCACCATATAGTCTAATGAAGTCACTATAGATAGTGACTATATCGGATAGTTGAGCTACAGAGATATGCAGGCCATAAAAATGTTTTTGAATCAGAGGTGTGGAGCAATTTCTAACATTTAACATACCATTTTACTTTTCACTGCTACTTGTCTAGAATGCGAGTGATTTTTTAAAAACTGGATGAATTTTCAAGAAGATTATATTTTCCGTTATATGCCTTAAGGTGAATATAATATTTTTGTGGAAAATATCTGGACATATCTCAATATTTTGTATCTAACTCTAGCATTTAAAGTTCACCTTAGAACTTTGACTTACATAGATCTATATGAAGTAGCTAATTAACTTCCACTGAGTACTTGAGCATCTTCTGTATGTAAGGCACTGTATTAGCTGGTTGGGAACAAAATGAGAAGGGAGCTAACATTTACTGAACACCCGTTATATTTCAGATGGTCTTAAATTACTTTATATAGGGAGATATTATCCTCATTTTATAGCACAGGAAACTGAGGCATAGGGCATTTAAGCTCTTGTAACCTAAATGGCAGCACTAGAATTTGAACCGAAGTCTGCCTAACAGAAAAGCCCATGCTCCTTTTCTGACTCACTATGCTGCCTCACATGTAGATAGAGGATTTGTTCCCTATTTCTAGGAGCTTATAGTCTAGTCCAGGAGTTTGCAAAGTGAAGTTTGCAAATGAACTGCTAGGGGTCTTTGATTAATTCTCAGGGAGTCACAAGTTCAAAACTGTTTTTATAATAATACTACAATGTTATTGCTCATTTCACTGTGTTGATACTTGCATGGATGGAAAAGTAATGGTGGGTAAGGCTGCTGGCACCTCAGCATGAATTGAGGGAGTAGCACCAAATTGTACTCAAGAGTCATTGTATTTTTTTCCGCCCACTGTACATTTCTTTTTTGAGATACAGATCCCACATAAAAATCAACTTTTAAACGTTCATAGTTCAGTGGTTTTTAGTATATTCCCTGTATGTGCAGCTTTATCAGTCAATTTTAGAACATTTTTATAACCTCAAAAGAAATCTGTATAATTTAGTTATCACTATCTCCCAGTCTCTCTCCCTACTTTCCAAATAAAGAACCAGTAATTTACTCTGTCTCTATAGTTTTTCTGTCCTGGACTTTCACATGAATGAAATCATATGATTTTATAATATGGATTCCAGTTTCTTCACATCCTTGCTAACACTTGTTATAATCTGACTTTTTGGTTCTAGTTCTCGTGGTGCGTGTGAAGACGTATCCAATCGTGGTTTTATTTCATATTCTCTAATGACTAATGATGTTGAGCATCTTTTCATGTTCTTATTGGCTATTTGTATGCCATCTTTGGAGAAGTATATATTCATATCTTTTACCCATTTTTAAATTGGGTTGTCTTTTTATTGTTGAATTGTAAAAGTTCTTTATTCTAGATATAAATGTCAGATGAATACTTTATAAATATCTTCTCCCATTTTTGCAGGTTTTTATTTTTCCGTCTTGTTAGTATCATTTGATGCACAAAATTTAAAAATTTTGATGGTCTAGTTTATCTATTTTTTCCCTTTGGTTATACCCTAGGTGTATCTAAGAAACTTGTCCAATTGAAGGTCACGAAGATTTGCACCTGTTTTCTCGTAAGAATTTTATATTTTTAATTCTTACATTTAGATCTTTGACCCATTTTGAGTTAATTGCGTGTGTATGTATGTATTTACGGTGTCATGTAGGGAGGTCCAACTTTATTGTTTGCATGTGGATATCTAGTTGTCCCAGTTGCTGAAAATTATTCTTTCCCTCACTGAATTGTCTTGGCATTAATTGTTCATTAGTCTGTTCCAATTAAATTTGGGCGGGGGTAGTATTTTAGGCCACTCTTTGTGGTTCGTTCTGACCCCAGAAGAGGCTATTTTTAGCTGCCTTTTTCCTTGGTTCTTAGTAGTGAGTTATGTGCCCCGCAGTGTAGCTCCTTGCTCCTGATTAAGAG
Organism: Pteropus alecto; assembly: GCF_000325575.1. NCBI lineage: Eukaryota > Metazoa > Chordata > Mammalia > Chiroptera > Pteropodidae > Pteropus > Pteropus alecto. The sequence goes on from NW_006440626.1 coordinate 3,863,547, forward strand.
ATTTTTTCCGAGAACCTCCTTGGGCCTGAATTTACCCACAGTCTGTGTCAAATAATGTTAGTTCCTTTGGGGAGAGTTTGGAGTTTTCTTTTTTTATGGACTACTTCTCTTTCTGGACAGAATTTCTGAGTCATTACTCTGGACATTGGCCAGGAGGCTAGCTTTTAGTTTTCTGGCTTGCCTCTCCTGGTGTGTAACCTTTGCCATTTGAGCTGGAGAGAACACAGTTAGGGACCCAATATTCTCGGACTGTGCTGCACCTTGGATGGAGCCTCTTTCCTGTGGAAAGGGGCTGGTTGGAGGAAGAGAGCCCATGAGCTCCTGGTCCAGCTCACGAGGAATTTAGCCTCTTCAACTTGGAGTTGTAGATGAGAAATGCTGGTGGCCTGATCCTTCTGGTGATTGATTTTTGATTGGGAGCTGAAGAGAGAAGGAATGCCTTCTTCTTAGCCACTCCCACCTGGAGCGAAGCTTCTATCAAACTTGGCCATGGAGTGGATCATGGCTCAAATGCCACAGATATTCAGTGTTACTGAGTTTTAGTAGGTTTTCTTGAATACTTTATTTTCGCTGTTTGCCTTTAGGATCATATCCAGAGACTTAACATTTTTTAAAATAGTTTTCACTAGCTTTGCTTGTTTTCTAGGGGAGTGTGTCCATGGAGTCCCTCATGTTAGGATCCCAGAGGTGGGACACTATAATTTACATATTAACACTCTGACTGGGATTAATAACAACTTAATTTCAATAGTATACAACAGCTTTGCTTCTGTATAGCTCTGCACCCCTCTGTTTTGCTGTTCCTGTCACAAATTAAATTTTTGTGCATGTGTGCTTATCACCCATATTTAAAATTCTTTATGCAGTTGTCTTTTCATACAGGAGGAAAAAAAAGAAAGATAAATGCATTTATATTGCCCTTTATATTTACTTTTATTGGCGCTCTTTATTTCTTCATATGGATTTTTGTCTTCTCAAGTCAAAGGACTCCTTTTAGTACAGTAAGGCAGGTCTGCTAGCAACAAATTCTTTCAATTTTGTTTTTCTCCTTTTTTTCCCTTCCTTTTTTTAAAGGATAGTTCTGCTTGACATAGAATCCTTGGTTGACAGGCTTTTTTTAATTTCAGAACTTTAAATATGTCATCCCACTGCTTTCTGGCTTCTCTGGTTTCTGATAAGAAATCAGCTGTTAATTGTATTGAGGATCATTTGTACATGATGAGTCACTTTTTCCTTGCTGCTTTCAGGGTTTTCTTTTTGTCTTTTTATAGTTTGATTAGGATGTGTCTAGGTGTGTATCTCTTTTTATTTATCCTACTTGGAGTTCATTGACCTTCTTGGATGTGTAGATTAATGTTTTTCATTAAATTTGAGAAGTTTTCAGCTAGTATTTCTTCAAGTATTTTTTTCTACTTTTTCTTTCCTCTCCTTCTGGTACTCCCACTATGCATATGTTGATATGCTTGGTGGTGTCCTCTAGGTCTCTGAGGGACACTGTCATTTTTCTTCATTCTTTTTTATATCATTTCCTCAGACTGGGTAATCTTGATTGATCCTAAAGTCACTGATTTATTTTTTTTCTTTCTGCCTGCTCAAATTTGCTTGAACCCCTCTAGGAAATATTTGTTGTTCTGCTTTTTCAGAATTTCTGTTTGGTTATTTTTTATAATTTTTATCTTTTTATTGATATTCTCTATTTGGTGAGACGTCATTTAGTTTTTTAGACATGATAACTTTTAGTTCTTTGATTATTTGAAACAGTTTCTTTTAAGATCTTTTAATAGGTGTAAATCCAGAGTCTGGGCTTCTTTAAGGATAGTTTTTTTTTTTTTTTGTCTTAAGCTTGCATTTTCTGCCTTATAATCTGAAGTGGCTGCTCAAGCTCCAGCCATACTA
>NW_006440626.1:3865471-3870187 GCF_000325575.1 Pteropus alecto
GAGGGCCAAACACACGCATTCTCTTTATACTCCTTAGAAGTTGTATGCACTTTTGTTTATAGCCCCTGGGCAAGAATATTGTCATATGATTATGCCTAGTTTCAAGGGAGTTTAAGAATTGTAGTCCTTAATCTGAGTTGCTATTTGCTGGAGAGAAGGAAAATGGGTTTGGAGATATGATTAGGATTTTTTTTTTTTTTTGGCTACAGTCTACCCCTTTGGTTGTTCTTATATACATGTGTACCCATTTTTCCACATACACAACACGTTCACTTCATCCTGAGAGAAACTACTCCAATATTTCATTTAGTTACTGTACTCAGCTCAAAGCCCAGGATGTCTGAGTAATGTTCAGTCTTTATCGGGTTTTGTTCAGGGCCTGTAAACTAAAATATGAGGTAACTGCTTCCAAAACAATTAGTATACAATAAGTATAATAGAAATAGGATGATAGCAATAAAAAATTACTATTCATAAAAGAGGAGAATTAGTAACATGTAAAAGTAACCGACCCGTATCAGTTATTAAATTGCTACTGTGTAGGAAATTTGAAGACTTTCTGTCCTGACAGAAGAATAAATTTATGGATTAAGCGTTGTTTTTGAGCCTGGTGACTTTTTGACTTGCTCACCACTGTGCCTTGCCCATTTCCATTCCATCTTAATGCCAACTACAATGAGTCTACCTGAAACAATTGGCTTGTATGAGAAAGCAGTCCTGAGGTCCCTCCTCCTCTTTTTGTTTTGGCAGTTGGGTTCATAGGCTTTACATGGCAGAGCTCCAGTCTTATTTCCATTTTGCAGCCACTGCTTTTAATTGTACCACTTTGGAGTACAGGGTGCTTCACTCTCTGTTCTCTAAGGCTCTGAAGTAAGAGGCTTTTAGTGAACTTGCATTGCAGGCCTCAGGAAAGAGTACATCTTCCTTAGCAAAGATGAACTCCTTTATAGCTCTGCTTACTGACTGACTAGCTCTAGCCTGAGTTTTACCTGTCTGGAATAGTTCTGTTGACTGTTAGGAGGAGCAGCCAACATATAGCATTCTGAATCTTTCCTACTATTTCCCTTAAAGCTATAGCGTTCCAGTGTAATCAAATCAGGTAGTGGTTTAACCAGGTGTTTTGCCCCACTGCATAAGTGATCTCTAGCTTTTCAGTCTTCAGTGTCTGAGTGCTCACCGCTTACTACTGTATTAAGCCAGTGCCATTTATGTTCTTTCTTACGAAGCATTCTGCTCCTGGCACCATATTCTGTATTAAGATTGTATTCAACCATTTATGACTCCCCCTCCCTAAAAGTAAAATAATAGTGACTTTAAACATCATATAAGTTTATTTTTCTCTTACATGAAAGTCCAGAGATAGGTAACCCAGAGCTGGTGTGGTATTCCGCAATGTCAAGGAATGTCTTTCTATTTTTGTTGCCTTGTCATTCTCAATATGGGGCTTTTTCCACCTCATTCACATTCCAGCTAGCAACAGGAGGGAGATCCAAAGCATGATGTACTCCATTGTTTTAAGGATATTTTTTGGAAATTACAGTATTTTTAGTCATGTCCCATTGGCTTGAACTCAGATTACATGGCCACACCTAACTGCAGGAGAGACTGGGAAATGCAGTCTTTATTTGGCATGCACTCAGCTAAAATTCGGGAATTCTGTTACGAAGGACGAAGGGGAAAGTGGATAGTGGCCAACAACCTCTAGTGCCTGTCACAATGATCCAGATTAGGTTCTTTTACTTCCTGCTTATTGGTAGTCTCTGATACTTAAAAACACTTATCATTCTCTTCCCATTGTATTGTTTTTTTTATGCCATCCAAGACTTTTATTACATTTAGATGCTTGTTTCTTTTTTACATAGAGATCACCAGTGTGCTACCTTTCTCCTTGATTAATTTAGAACATTTCCATTTTAAGATATGCCACCAACAACATATTTGAAGATTTTAACTCTGGTATGCATTTACCTTTTCTTTTTTTGCTGTCCGCGTCATGCTTGTTGCCTACACAGATGTCTTCACAATGTGTTGCGATGGCTGCTTCTGCTGTGTGTCTTAGCATTTTATAAATTCTGAAATAATTGTTCTTAGATGTCGCTGTAATATGGAAATTCTCACAGTACTTTGGAGAGCACTTCATTGTACTATTTGCTTTGTTTGGGAAATGGATTTCTTTGCCTCTACTCTCTCTTCCCTTTTTATTTTAAAGGTTTAAATATAATTGTACTGTAGTTAAAATTGTATTTAATAATGTTTGTTACGTTTTTCTCCAAAAGAAATTCTCAATACCTTTTTAGAAATATTAATTGGCTGAGAGTAATACTGTTTGAAGTAAGAGGCTATCAGAAGGGAACAATAATGAGCCATGACTTAGGAACTGTTTTTATTTACATTGCTGAAATTCATTATATTTCCAGACTTTATACCTTGATTGAAGCCTTTAATGACCATGAGAAACTGCATATTTAATGCATATTTAAACACAAACTCTGTACCGTGTACTGTGAAGGTAATGTGAAGAGCCAGAGCTTTTGTATGGTAACTGATCTTGCCAGAGTCGATTCCTTTAATTAATAAGTTAACTTTTGTAATTAAAGTGTAATCAGAGGAATAATCGACAAGCATGCTGGTAATATACCTTGGTGTTTCGGCTTTAATGCTGCAGTGCTGTCATCGGTATGTGTACGTTGCCCTGAGGAACCTTCATTATAGTACCAGTCAGTGCCTAGGAGCTGTAGCCTGGCCTTTTCTGCTTGACCCACAGACACACTAGTCTTGAATGTACATTTTCTCTGAGTGTGGGCTACTGATTTGGATGTTCTACAAAATTGTGACAGTTCTGGATTTTTTTTTTTTTTTTTTAATGGCAAGATAATTCAAGAATTTAGGAAAATATTCATGGCTCCTTTTATAAAGAGAAAGTGTAATTTTAAGATACAGGAGAGAGCTCGTTGGGAAACCTAAGGATAGGAGGCTCTGGCACTGGAAACTAGAGCTTCTCTTCAAACGCTCATTGTAGTGTAGAAACAAAGCACAATACTGTAAATGTCTTCCCTTTCCCCCAACTGTTGTCTTCATCCTAGGTGAAGTTTGTCTCAATAAGTTTTTCATTCCAAAGTTAGTATGTTCAAAAATAACTAGTCTTTTTCAGATTATTCATACCTGAACAGGATCACTCTGGCAGATTTTCTGCTGTGACCTGGCAACACTTTATGTTGTCCTGGCTTATTGGAGTATGAGGTTTTGGTGTAAGAGTGGAAACGACAGGAGAATTCCTAACTTGAAAATTGTTTCATGACAGATCACATAATTTTGTAGGTGAATACACAAAATGTTTATATTATACTTAAATTTATTCTGGTTTTTTATACATAGCATGTGGACTTCTAAACGTCCATTATTCTTTCTCTTAGAGAAGAAATCTGTAAAAGGCAAATAGAATTCCACATTTAAAAATTGGAACATTTTTGAACACTGTATAAGAGGGATTAGGAATCATAAGGAAAGCACATCAGTAGTGTTTGTGGGCATGAATATAGCTCAAGGAATGTAACAGTCATCTTGCCAAAATAGTGCTTTAAATTTCAAACAGTCTAGGGGGAGGAGTTAAGGCAAATTGTTAAATTTCTTTTAAATGTTTGCAACGAAATACTACCTTGTAATTAAACTCGGTACTTTTCAGAATAACTTATCATAAGACCTTTTAAGATAACAGGATAGATAATAACAATCAATTTTTATTCACAGTGACTTGCTCAAGGTCATATCACCAAACTCAGTTAAATGATGTATTAAGATGTATTAAGCTACAGGTGACATATCATAACTTTTCCCAAAACAACATGATTGCAGTTGTTACTAGGGGGCCAGGCAGAGCGGTAAATGATACCAGACTCAAAGTCAGGCTGAAGACCATGGTGAACAAGTTCCCCTACAGCTGCCAGAGTGATCTTTTAAAAATATATGTCAGGTCATATCACTCCATTGTTTAAAACCTCCCAGTGGCATCCAGTTTTTCATAGAATATACTTCTCTTCTCCTTTTCTGTTCGCTGGCTGTGCTGATCTTTCAGTTTCTTGAAGATGCCAAGTTCATTCTCACCTCATGGCCCTTGAACATCATATTGCTGTTTCCTCTTCATGGCTGGTTGCTGCCTGTCAAAATTTGATTGAGTCAAATCGTGTAGGTGAGAGGCATGGGTTCTGAGCCTGGTTGCGTGCATTCAAGTTATTGAACTTCTCAGTGCCTTTCTTTCCTCTAATGTACAAAATTGGATAATATAAGTAAGTACCTCTTTAGTGTTAAGAAGATTGAATACAGACACATAAACTGCCTCACTTACAGTAAATGCTCATTAAATGCTGGATATCACTTCCTCAATGAGACTTTTCTTGATCATTTAATCTAAATTAGCCACTTGGCTCCCCACACATAGTGTTTATAGTTATCTGAAATTATTTAATTCTATATTTACTTTTATGTCTCTTTCACTTTAAGCTCCATGAAATCAGGGATGTTTCTGTCTATTGCACTTCCAGTGCCTAGAACAGTGCCTGATCAATATATATATTTGTTGAGTGAATTTATGGAAGTCAGGTTCACCCAGGATGGTCTTAGGTGACCTAAGACTGAAAGGCAATTTGTGTCACTCAGTTAAGGGAAAGTGTTCCCATGTATACCGAACACCATGGTTGTCTGGCAGGGGTTTGTTGAGAA
>NW_006440626.1:3870241-3881017 GCF_000325575.1 Pteropus alecto
TTGTTTGTTTCTGCTGCTTCCAGCTGGTAAGTTCATGTCCTTTTATATAAACCATTGAGCTTACTTGTGTCTTTAAGTTTGGGGACAGCTGGTTGCCCCTCAGCATTATAAAGTTACAGCTTTATTGAGCTTCTTCTAAAATAGTATGAGTAGAAAGTACTGATAACGAAATTAGATACTCAGCTGTATATGATAATTTTAGGAGTTAGAGGGATGGGCTAAGACTCAAAGCAGGCAGCCTGAGACTAGGAATTACTGAGTTATCAACAGTCAGGTGTGATAGCAGTTTATCACTCTCTTAGAGCGGTACCTCTGCCTCTTTTATTCTTCCTGCTTTTTTCTGTTATGCCTTTTCTAATTTTGTATTCTCTTTTGTTTCTATCATTCTACCTTTGTTTGCATGTTTTTCTTCTCATGTACCTAATGGAATGACGTTTCCATTTTTATTTTTTGGTTTTGCTCCTGGACCCAGTATCCAAAATCAAATTCATCATCCCCTCAGATAAAATTCCTTCTCCTTTCTTCCCTGTTTCTATTAGTAGAATCACTATTCTAGCAGTCACTTTGGCTTAAAACCATGAAGTCATCTTTGACACCTTCCTTTTCTTCACCCCCACAACCAAACACAGACCTGTCCTATCACATATAAATTGTGTCTCATTCATTCAACATTAATTTAACAAAGATCTGAGTTCCTGCTCTGTGCCCGATATGATTCTGTGTTGTGTGGTAATTCTCTTTTTTCTGTGTTTACTATTCAAACTCAGGATCTCAACACGTTATACTTTGCCTAATGAAGTAGCTTGATAACTTGCCCCTCAACTTCATATTCTTTTTTTCCAGTTCAGTATTGTATTTACTGCTAAATTAATTTTCTAAAACATGATTTGATCATGTCACTTTGTACTCTCTAGAGCTCAACTCAGCTTGCCATTCCAGGCACAGCTCATATAATTTGTACTTGATCCATGCCACGTGCCAAACTGGATTGCCTTTTTAGAATATACTCCATGTGTTCTCACATCCATGTTTTTGTTCATGATGTTCTGTCTCTTGGATGAATATAAGCTCCCCGATGGCAGGAACTTTGTTTTATTTACTGTATTATCCCCAGCACTTTGAACAGTATCTGACATATGGTAGCTACTTAATAGATATTTATTGAAAGAATGAATGAAAAATAAGTGAATCCTTGTCAGTCATATCCATTTTTTATGATCTTTCTTAAATATTAATATTACTTCTCTCAGGAAACATTTTCCGATCTTCTGTATATTTCTGTTTAAAGATAAATACCTCTGTACGATAGAACTGTTTTCCCTCTTTTTTTCTTAATCAATTAGTGCAGACTTTGATCGTGTATATGCTGTGATTGCTGTGAGGTTAATATAGTCAGTAAATTAACAAATATTGAGTTCCTATCCTATGTCAAGTATTGTATGTAGGTACTTGAGTCAAAAAGAAATAAGACAGAATTCCTTTACTCAGTGAAGTAACCATCAGGTGGAGGATCAATATATTATAATAGTAGTAAAAGTAAGCAACAATAGGAGCAAGGCGGAAGCTGCCAGTTCTCCTAAAAGTCTACACCCAGAACTGGAATAGCATCACCGCCACTGTTCTCCATTGGTCAGGGTAGTCACAGGCCAGCTCAGGTTCAAGGGAGGGGAAATAGATATCACCTCTCAGTGGGAGAAGTGGCAGAGAATCTGCAGCCATCTTTAACCTATCATACCACTCTTCCATGTACTTTCCACTGTTTCGAGGTCGATTTTATGTTTTTCTGTTTCTCATATTCCTTGGTTTCGGGTGATCTCTAAGATGAAGAGGGATGCCTTTTGCCAATTCTAGAAGTCTGAGTAGTTTTTAAGATACCTGAAGATGATGGAGATGGTAGTGACAGAGATGAAGGCAGCTCTAGTTAGCCAAGACTTGATATTTCCCTCACCTTCTACTGTAGGACCTAGGGCAGTACCTAGTACGTATATAGTAAGCTCTCAGAAAATGCTTGTTCTTAAATTTCTTCAAGTCTAATTTTATATATTCTGCTTAGACAGGACAAGTTTTAAATATTTTGGCTTATCTACTATGTTGAAGATAAACTGAGGAAAGTCAAAGTAAAAACCTGTCCAGCTAAAAAGAAAGTTCATTAATTGATTAACAAATTTCATACAGAATTTTTTTTTTTTTTCAGAAGAATCATAATTTGGTTGCATGAAACTAACTCTCGTCATGGGTCATAATAGAGAATCTTGCTAGTGTATACTTTTTTAGAGTTATCAGCTCTCTGCCTGAGCGCTTCCATTTCCCTAACACATTTTGTGCTGTTGCCTCTAGTTACATATGCCGCCCGGCACCAGCAGAAGGCATGCAGCCCCAAAAGGGAGCGGGGTGGAGAAAAGATGAGGTGGAATCAGGCCAGCAAGAGAGGGAAACAGATGGGTTGTGGGAGATGACCCTGCCCTGTGTCGTTTTTGTTCTGGCTGCTACTGATCACATGTGAATCAGCAGCCAAGAAATTGGAGTTGGTGATCCTATGATGGAAAAGAAAGTTCGATCTTGGACTCAGTAGAATTATAAATTTACAACACTAAAGCAGGACGCAGATTTTTTTCCTTTGGTTATTTTAATCACTTTTCCTTTGAGACATTTAAGAAAATATTTTGTTTGAGATAGAACGTTAAAATTTTTATAAATAATATGTTACATGTAATCTGAGATAAATATTACTTTTAGTTTTTTTTTACATGCAAGTTTTATAGTACAATTTTAGGAGTATTCAAGAATTGATAGAGGATACTTAATCCATGATGGCTACACCTCAGCATTTTTGGATATTGTCTCCAGATTGTCAGAGTTTACTAGAACTTTCTCCTGTGGGTTATTTAAAAATGAGTCAAAAGTAGTGTGTTTGCTAGAGAAATACATTGTATTATTTTATGCCAAATATTCACTTTTTTGTCAGTGCTTGTGGTTGACTTCTGTTAGGCTTATTTTCTAAGGTGAAGATAAAGGAAACCTTGCTTTATGTCTCACTAAGTCTTCACTCCATTCTATGGAAGAATCTTATTTTTTTAAAAAAATATAAAATATTATCAAACAAACACAAATGTAAGAAAATAATAGTGTAATGAATCTGGATGCGCCCGATACTCAGCTTCAACAGTTATCAACATTTTGCCACTCTCATTTCATCTAACCCCTCCCCAATTTTATTGGGAAGGATTTTATTGTAATACAGTTTAATTTTAGCATTTTAAAGAATATATCCTGAAACTTTTGAAATCTCTAAATTAACAAATGCCACTATAGTATATAATTTACCCAATAAAAATATGTGGTAAAGTATGTGCATAAAAATTTTAAGTGACTTTTTCACGCCCTTAATGATCTTATAAATATAGAACTCAATTTGTTACTAAGCTATTAAAATAAATTCTGAACGGAGTACTCACTAAAACGGTTTTTCACATTGCTTCGTCTTTCATTCCAGGAAGTGGCAGACTCAGTCATGTTCCACGTCACTACAGAATTTGATATTCCTTTCTTTAACCTATTAAAAACATATGTGTTCTAAGAAACATCACTTTCAGGCTTTTTCATTATCTCTTCATGCCAGCACTAGGCTTGAGTTGACTTTCTTTTGAGGGCCATTTTTTGCAGTTCCTTTTTTAAAAAATCATTTTCCAGAAGTACTGGTTATATGTGTTAAGCGCATGCCAGGATTACAGACTCTTGCAGTTCAACTTCATGCTGCATTAGAAAAATCATGGTCATCATGTGGTGGATCTTTATTGTCTCTTTGGGAGCAGTAACATGTGAATGTCATATCTCTGAATCTCAGCAACAATAATAATTCAAGGAGGAGGAAGGTATGTTCCAAATTAGTGAACAGTAAATTAAAGAATATTTTAAAGAATAGATAATTTATTTTTTTAAGCTTGGTGAATAATGAGTTAGCTTAGTAAATTATTTTTTTAAGGAGAGATCTTGCCAGATCAGTTTTAAATTATTGTGGTAAAAAAATGTACAACATTAAACTTACCATCTCAACCATTTTAAAGTATACAGCTCAGTAGTTTAAGTACATTCATGCTGTTGTACAGCAGATCTCTAGAACTTTTAAATCTTGCAAAACAAACTGTACCCAGTAAACACTATTGCCAGGCCATTTTTAATGGGAAAAAAAAATCATTTGAAGTGAGAAATATTCATTTACATATTAACATTAAGTGTGTTAGTCTCTTTTGTAATTACGTAAAGAATGAATTATGAGGCATTTTCTCCTAATCTGGTTAAGACTGTAAAATTGCTGGTGCTCTTTTATTCTCTTCTCCTTCTCCCAAGTAGCATAAAATTTTACTTAATCTCAGGCTAAGTAATAGTACCACAGATGTCAGTTAAATCTGAAATAATGGGGTTTTGCTATTAAGAACTTTTTATGTGAAACTATGATTCTAGCTCAACAGTTTAACTAGAGTACTTAAATGAAATGAGGTTTGCTGGTTCCTTTCCTTGACTTCCAAACATTATTCTAAGTATTTCTATATCTTTCATGCAGTCTTCCTTATATCATTCAGATTTTCCTTAAGATGTGTCTGTCTTGGGTCCAGATCATCTTTAGGTATCTTTTACCTGATTCTGTCTTTGTTCAGACAAGTATTTATCAAGTACCAGTTAATGTGCACATGCTATTTGCAGGGTCTCTCTACTGTGTACACAGTTGTTACCATCTCAGTTAAATTTCTGTTTTCTAATGAGAAGAATGAACTCATGTAGCCCATGATTTAATAACCGTTTTCCTCCAGATTTATTGAGATATAATTGACATATAGCAGTGCATAAGTTAAAGGAGTACAGCATTATGACTTGACATACATATATTGAAATGGTTACCACAGCAAGTTTAGTTAATATCCATCATCTCATACAGATACCAAAAAAAGAAAAAAAACCCTTTTTTTCTTATGATGAGAACTCTTGGGATTTACTTTCTTAATAACTTTCAAATATACAGTAGTGTTAACTATAGTCACCATGCTGTACATTACATCCCAGGTCTTAGAACTGGAAGCTTGTACCTTTTGACTGACCACATTCATCCAGTTTTCCCACTCCCTACCCACCCCCACCTCTGTTGACCACAAATCTGATCTCTTTTTTTTATGAATATGGGTTTTTTTGTTTGTTTTTGTTTGTTTTATTTTTGTTTTTAGATTCCAAATATAAGTGAGCTAATACAGTATTTGTCTTTCTCTTACAGACTCATTTCACTTAGCATAATGACTTCAAGGTTCATCTATGTAGCCGCAAATGGCAGGATTTTCTCCTTTTTATGGCTGAATAATAGTGCACTGTAGATTAACAGCAGTTTATTGAAAACCTATTACTGTATGTGAAGTAAGTTTTCTTAGGTTTTAGGACTAAAGTTTTGATGCTATCCTCCTCCTACAACTTAAGACTTTTTTAATTTTATTTTTTATTTTTATTTTATTATTTTTTATAGGTCAAAAATTATTTATTGAAAGAATGAGTTTCCTAAAGCAAAATCAAGAAGCATCAACTAATTCTTATCAGAATTTATACAGGAGTGCACATTTTTACTACACATGTTTATTCCAGAAGCTGAGATTTTAAAATGTCCTTCAAAAACCATTTTCACCTGCCTAAATTTTTGTTTTTTAAGTACACACCTTAGGCCATCATCCTTGGGCATGTGTGTGTGCACATATGTATCAGGGTATTGAGAACTAGCGTCTTAAAGAGTTTAGCCCTCAAAGGATCCTTGAATATCATAAAATTGAATCTTTTTAGTCTGAAAAGGCTGCTGTTAGGAAAGCAACGTGCTTTTTCAGTCAATGGCAAATAATACTGAGCCAGATGGATTGATTATGTATAACAATTGTTTTTTCCCAGTACCCACACAGACATGGCTTAAATGATGATAAGTCATAGGCAAGATAGGAAAAAATTTTGAAGGTTAGATTCCGGATTTTCTTAGTAGACATTTGTTGTTTTCAAATTCCTAAAATTGTTCAAACCCTGAAAAATCCTTTTCCCAATGTTTGCCCATACTGCCTCTTAAAATAATTGGGTTCCTAATATTATTTTCTTTTGATCTTGCCTCACTCAAGTCTTCTTCCAGCCATTTTCGAGCAGAGTCCTTCTTAATATCTTTATTCTTTTTAATGTCACCCCCCCCCCCCATCGTAATTGCTCTGATCTGGCTCTTTTCCAATTTGTTTTATATTTTATGAGGTAAATCAGTCAGAACTACACTCAGGTTTGAGTACACCATAGCCTTGCATGAAGGTAAAATGCGGTGGTCTTTAGTTTCCAATGTCTTTCTTCATTTCATGGCTTCCCAATATTTTGGTGGTTTCTTCATCTGAAGCAAACTAAAGTCCTCACTGAAGTCTACCGATCTCCTTTCTAGATTAAGAACTATAGCTTTTCATTATAAAAGCAACATACATTTCATTACAAAAGCAATATAAAAGCATATAAGTATTTTAGAGAAAAATCGGAAACTAAAAGTAAAAAGAGAAGCATTTTTCATAATCAACCTTTTTTGTATTTTGGTATACTTATAGTCTTTTTTTCTCTCTGTATAATCTTTTTATATACTAGTACGCATTTACATCTTTCTTAAATTTTACTTTAGAGAAACATTTTCCACATTTTAAATGCATTATAAAAGTTATTAATAACTGCATAGGATTTGGTGAATGAATATATTCCTAATTCACTTACCCGTTAATTCCCATGTTATTGAAAAGACTTTCATATTGTATGTAGTTTTTGTCATTTTCGAAGATCCCGTCCTCATGTTGGCAAGGTGTTTTGTTTTTAATATCATATTCCTGGGTACTATGATTAAATATTCATGAAGGTTAAAATATTTTGGCTAATAACCATCATCAAACAGACATCTCTCTTTTTTTTTTTTTAAATGCCTACAGCACCTGGTATTCCAAGGTGGTCTCCTATCCAAGAACTAACCAGGCCCAACCCTGCTTAAGATTCCGAGATCAGACGAGATTGGGCATGTTCAGGGTAGCATAGCCATAGACCAGACATCTCTTTATTTATATTTCTTTATGGAATCTAATGACTTGGGAATTGTTTTCTTAAAGAAATTTTCTTCCTCAGATTGTGTTGGTACAATATGATGCTTAAGTGTTATTTCTCAAGATATTTTCCCTTAGTAGTAGGAAGGTAACATTGATCTCATAGCCATTTCTCCTTGGCCACTATTTCCTTTTATCCCATCGTATGTGTGTGTACACAGCTTTTATTTGAATTGTATGTTGTCCTCCTGAGTGATGTAGTTGCAGTCTCATGTGCTCTAAGCATAGTAAATATTAATTTAATAATGATGCAGCTTTACTTAGGAAAGTTTTTAAGAATAATGGTAGCTTGCCAGTAATATAATATATTAGTATTCAGCATATACTCAGTGGAATAGTCTCTCCACAGTGATATCTAAACTTTTTGTTTCTCCTTCCATTTCCAGGTTGCCATCACGAAAGCCAAAGTGGATTTCTCCAGTGTTGTGTGTCTGCCCCCTTCCGTCATTGCTGTTAATGGGCTGGACGGAGGAGGGGCTGGCGAGAATGATGACGAACCAGTGCTGGTGTCCTTGTCTGCGGCCCCCAGCCCCCAGAGCGAAGCTGTTGCCAATGAGCTGCAGGAGCTGTCCTTGCAGCCCGAGCTGACCCTAGGCCTCCACCCTGGCAGAAATCCCAATTTGCCTCCACTTAGTGAGCGGAAGAATGGTGAGTAGATAATCTTACTATTTCTTCTAAAATAGAGAAATAGTAAGTTCAGGTGATCATTATAAACCCAACATTTTCTGCCCGGGTTATAATTGCTTTCTAATTTGTCTTCCTACTTCTTTGCTTCTCCTTCTCAACCCCTTCCATGTATTCACTAATTCAGCCAATATTTATTGAGCATCAATGTATTATAAACTGCTAAGATTAGGGATTAAATGGTAAAAGGCCTCTGTCATTAGATAATTTACCTTATTCTACACTTTGTCAGAGAAATCTAAAACTCTCTAGCTTAATACTTTTCACTGACCGCCCAATGGGATATAAACAAAAGCAAAATAAATTTCTGGACATGTTTTACAAGGCTTCGCAGGAAACGATACCTTTCTTTTAGCTTCTTCTCTTATCATTCCTCCATTCCTAGTCTTTGCTACAGCCTGTTAACTATTTTTAGTACTATTTATAAACCATGCACACTTACCTCAAACTTCTGTTAATTTAAAAAAATTTATAATTGGTTATGAAATATTTAAGATTTCAAAAAAGGTATAAAGAGTAATAGAGCAAATACGGCTCTGTACTCAAATACCACTGGTCTCATGTCCTCGCCATGGATCTCCACCCATCCCCAGAGGTAACTAGTGCCCTGAGTTTGGTATTGCATTGCAAAGTGTTTTTTTTTTTAACATATGAATATATTCCTAAACAGTATATAATATCGTTTCTTATTTTTAAACGCATATAAATTATATATTGAGAGAGAACTGTATTGTATATATTCTGCAACATCTGTTTATTGTTCAGTATTTATTTTCCCTGTTATTAAATATCGTCTATATTTCGTCTAATCTATGAATCCTGTTTTTCCCTACTGATCCTTAATGCCAGCCTTACTGTTTCTCTGTGTGTAGTTTTTAGGCTGTCTTGTTTCACTGGTCTCTACTCATCTCTGTGTTGTACTACATCATCTTAGTTATTATTGCTTAATAATTAGCCTTTCTATCTTTTAGGCTGGGTCTCTCCTTGCCTTTTTCTTCTTCAAAATTGTTTTGGTTATTCTCACCCTTTTAATTTTCCATAATTTTTGAGTCAGCTTGTGAGGTTCTGCCGAAAAAACAAAACAAACAAAAAAAAAAACATTGGAATTTTTTTTTAACATTTTACTATTGAAAAATTTCAAGCATATGATAAAGTAGAAAAACTTTTACGACGAACACTTTTATGTCCACTTCTTAGTTCTACCATTAACTTTTATACTACTTGCTTTATAATAAAGCTGTCTATCCTCCATCACCTTGTCTGTCCATCAATCCATCTTTTTTTTTGGAAGCATTGCAGACACCAGTATACTTCCATTTTATTGAAGTAGAACTTTAATACAGAATAACATAAATTGTAAATGTCCTGGTGGTTGACTTATCACAGAGTGAATGTACTTGTGTGTAATTACTACTTAGTGTAGAAATAAAACATCACGAGCACCCCACAACCACCCCTTTTGTTTCTTCCCAATCAGTACTCCCTCTTCCTGCCTGAAGGAAACTACCATCCTGATTTTTAATGCCATAGGTTAATTTTGCTTGTTTCTAAACTTTATACAAATGGAATCATGCTGTATGCATTTTGTTGGTGGATCCCTTGATGTTTTTGAAATTCTTTGTATTGAATTGTGTGTGGCTGCAGTTTATTTTCACTGCTGTATAATCAGTCCATTTTATGAATATGCTGCAATTTGTCCTTTTTTCTTTTGATGACTATTAGGGTGGTTTTAGTTTGGAACAATTATGAATCATGATGTTATGACATTTTTGTACATGTCTTTTGGTGTACTTGTTGGGATTTTGATTTGAAATATATCATTTATAGGTTAATGAGGAGAATATGTATTTTAAATATTGGGGCTTTCTGTCCATTAGTTAGTTTTCTCTCTTCAATTAAATAGGCTTCCTTTAATGTCTTTCCATAGAGTTTTATAATTTTCTTCATAAAGGTCATGCAAATATTTTATTAGATTTATTTCCAGTGTCTTTTTTTTTTTTTTTTTGGTGGATAAGTGGTATATTTTTTTATAAGATATTTTTTTGACTGATGCTGGGGGATTGAAATATCGAACCTTTTCAGAACTCCAGTGGCTTTTCAACATCTGTGCGACTGCTTGGTATAGACCCCTTTCTTGCTGACTCTTGTTCAGGCACCATTCCCTTTGAGAAGCCTGTCCTAAATCATGTGCAGTGTTAGGTGTTTCTCTTTTGGTTTGTCCAATTGTCCTTTATCATAGTACTTTATCACCCTGTATTTTAATTGCAAGTCTTCACTCTGCAACATGAGTGAGCCTTTGAAAACTGAAAACATACCTTGTTATACTCCTGTCAAAACCCTTCAGTGTCTTCCTGTAAGGCTTATGATGAAATCATAGTTCCTACAACGTGGCTTTGGTATCCTCTCTGACCTTACCTCTGTACCCTAGCTTACTCTACTCTGCTTCAGCCACACTGACTTTCTTGCTGTTTCTTGAACACATCAAGTATGCTTCTGTTCCAGGGCCTTGGTCCTTGCTGTGCCTTTACTGAAGTTCCTGCACAAATGTCTGTTCCTCAGAGAGGCCTCTTCTGTCAATCTTATCTAAAATAGCACCTCCCATTACTCTGTTCAGCTTTCTTTTTCTTTCAAGCAGCTATTATGATCTCTCTGTGCATGTACGTATGTATGTGTACGTTAATTTTGTTCACGGGTGTATATCCAACTCTGGCTTATAGTGGGAACCCAGTAAATATTTGTTGAGTGAATAAATGAACGGTTTACTTGTTTGTCTCACTAGAGGGAAGAAATCTGGTTTTACATCTATAGTGGGAATAGTAATGGAAACACAAGCAGTCTTTGTTTTGGGAAATAGTGGATACTCAAGCAGTTTTCTGTGTGTTCTTTTTCCATTTCTAATTTCTACTCCCCCCTTCCCCCCAGATGGCAGAGCATTAAGCTTATGTATCTGTTAAGGGGAAAG
>NW_006440626.1:3881153-3893518 GCF_000325575.1 Pteropus alecto
TCCTCTGGGATAGGAGGGATCACACTAAAGATCATGACAGACAGCAAACAACAAACCTCTGATATCTTGGGCAGAAAGTGGAGGAATTTGGTGCCGACAGTTGTGATGGTCTCAGTGGAGTAGAAGGCAACTGTTGCTGTTAGGGCAGAGATGTTGGTGTATCTTCAGCGTTTTTCTTTCAACTCTTTGGCATATAAATCAACTGAATTTTTTCCCATTTTGAAAAACAACTCTCTAACCTTCCCTTTATAGTCAAAGTCCTGAAAGAGTAAGGTACAGTCACCGTCTCTCCTTTCTCATATCCTAGAGACTCACTGCATTCTGGCTTCTCTACCCACCTCTCTTCAGAAACATTGCCAAAGTCCTTAGTGTTCTTTTTGCTGTAGATCAGGTAGGCACTCTTAATCCTGTCTGACCTCTCTGCAGCATTTGACACTGTTGGCCACTCCCTCCGACCTGAAACTTTTCGTCCACTGACATCTATAACATTACTCTTCCTTGGCTTTTTAAACTCTGCCTTTCCAGCCATTCTGTATTCTGCTCAGAACTTTTGCTGTCTTTCTTTGTGCACCTTTTAAATTTTATTACTCCCCAGTGTTCAGCCCTAAAGCTTCCTTACTTTTTAGTCTGTATCTTCACCTTGAATGATTTCCCCCAGAACTTTGGCTTCAACCAGCATCACGTGCTTTTGATTCCTGTATTCTCTCTCCAGGCCAAGTCTTCCCTTGAGCTCCAGACTCATGTTTGTCTGTCTCCTGAACACTTCCACTGGGTGTGCTACAGACACAGTGTGCTCAGTGTTAAGCTCATCTCACCTGCAGTCCCCACTGAATTCTACATTACAGGAATTGACACCACTTCCACCCAGATGTTCAAACCAGAGGGTTGTTTTGTTTTTTTTCCTAAATGAAAACTTTAAAAGTTGTATTTGTTTTATAATCAGATAAAGCATAGGAAAAAAGAAAAAGTCCTTCATAATTACACAGTTCAGTGATGGCCAGTGCCAGTAGTTGATATATGTTCTATCATGTTTGTTCATTTATATACTTTTATACAGATATACTTCGTATAAATAATTTCCAAGTAATATTTCATGAGATTTTTATGTTATTCAACAGTCTTAGAAAACATTTTTCTCTGCTTGTTATTTGAATTGGGTGTATACAACATTTACCCAGTCTCTTATTATGAGACCTTTACATTGTTTTTATTTTTTATGTTATAAATAACACTGCGGTAAATATCTTGGTATATAAATCTTAGTGCAGATAACTGCGGGACAGACTCCCATAAGTAGATGAAAAGATAGGGACATAAAGAACATTTCCCCCTTCTGATTGCAAAAGTAACATGTTTGGGTATTGTCGACTGATGATTGTCGTGTCAATTCAACACCACCAGGAATCAATCTCCAATTTGGGATGTGGTGATGAAGGAAACTTTATTCAGTACAGACAGCTTATTTGTGAGACAGCGTGACCATGGAACAGCTCCATAGTGTTACAGCTCAGTAATGAAGCAGCACGCCTGTGAGGTGGCCCTGGGACCAGGCCACCTTGGGGCCAGGCCTCTCTGGCTAGATAGCTCTTTTCTGCTCTGCTGCACCTGCTCCTGTCTGGTCCACTCCACTCTTCTCTGCAGAGACATCTTTGGTGTTTCATCTTCAGTGTTTCAGCTCTAGCCAGGGAAACAGTCTTAAGCCTTTGGTGGAAAGGGACAGTGTGCTCTCCAAGCTAGAGAGGAGCTGACTTAACACAGACAGAAGTTCCCACTTCTGGTCCCTGACTGGTTTGTCCTCATGGATTTTTGGTCCAAAAGGCACTGTCCTGATTGTTCAGAATGGAGCCTCTCTGGTTGGTGAAGGTACTGATGAAGATATAGCTGTGCAGCTGTGATTGGATGGGGGAAGCCTCAGTTCTATTGGTTGAAATGCTGTTCCAAGAACCCCTTCATAAGGTCTGGCTCAGATGGCAGGAACGCAGTGCAGGCAGTTCAGTGTGGGAGGTAGGCAGCTTAATGCAGGCTTATCCCTGAAGTGCAGTTTGCGTGAGAAGCTCTTATGTAGGCTCTTGTTTTTTTAATTTTGAGCCCCATTAACCACCAGCCACCCTTCTTAGTAGGTATCTTCTTTCTCAGGGTTCACAGTATTAAGTTAAAAAATATTTTAAGTCAGTATTTCCAAATTGTCCTTCAGAAGGATTATAACATAACTATTTTGGGAAGTAATTTTTTAATTCAGTCTCCCTTCTACCTCTTCATCTTTCTTCTGTCATCAGTTACCAATTTTTGTAGATTCTGTAATGTTCATATCTACTGAATTTATTTTCTTGCCATATTTACAGCTGCCACTTAGTTCAGACTCTTAGTAATGTCTTACTTGGATTACTACAGTGGCCTTCTAACTGGTCTCCCCTTGTTTCTGATCTTGTCCCTATGACCACCAGAATGATCTTTCTAAACCATAAATGAGGTTACTGCTCTCCTGCTTGAAATCAGTTATTGATTCCCCATTTCCTCCAAGATAAAGCTTATGCTCTTCAGCATGATAAACCAAGTCCTTCATAGCCAGCTTTTACCCTACCCTTTGTCTCTTCCCATGTACACTAAATGATTTGGGATTTCATGTAAGAGTCACTTTCACATCTCAGTTCCTCTTCATGCCCTGTTTTTTTCTTCCTGGAATAACCATCCTTCTGGGCTGACATTTCTGTTCAGTCAAGAATCAGGGGAAGGTGCTACTTTCTTCAGGACTTCTTCCTCAGACTTCAAACTTAGGTTAGGGGTTAGCTCTTTTGGTGTTCTTCCAAAGTGCACTATGCATAATTATCTACTTATTTGTTATTACATTTGACTAGAGGAGAAGCTTTGTGAAAGCAGGGATTATGTTTGTCTTATTGTGATATTCTCAGTGCTTACCTAGAAACTTTAGTGTGCTAATGAGCCAACCTGGGGCTTGTTAAATGCAGATGTTGGTTCTGTAGACCTGGGTGAGGCCTGAGATTCTGCATTCAGGTGATGCTAATCAATGCTGTTGGTCTGAGGACCACACTTGAGGTAACAGGGTCTTAGAATGCAGTAAGTTGTTCAGTGAATGTTCAGCATATGAACAAATGAATGAATGAAACTAAAACTACTAACTCACTGAAACATTGACTTTTTGGATTTAAGTAATTGAGAAAAGAAGTGATCGTTGACTCTGTCGCTGGACAGAAAAAAACACTTATTCAGGGTTTTGATTATTTGGAAGAAAGCCTTTCTGAGTTCATCCCTGTATAGGTGAAGTGTTTGGTGAGTAATTCTTTTGTTCTCTTAATTAGTGATAGAACATTTAGACCAGAAGTTTTAACTATTTTTTTAAGTTGAAAAACTCTATACATTTTAAATTTTATGTATAAGCCCAGTGCATAAAACACCTGCTGTGATTGACTGACACTTGAATGGAGGAGCCAGACCCCCACCTACTTGGCATCCTTCGTGCCCCTTAGGCAGCTCTCAAAACAGCACGAGTTGAAAACGTCTGATCTAGATCATCTATCTGCTCTAGTTTGAGCTGTGTCTGAGCCAGCCTCTTCAGGTACTAGAATAAGATTTCCTAACTGCCAGGAGCCCCAAATTGATTTGTTGTGATCATGCTTAAAAGGAAATATGGATACTTGAAATCGACAAACATAATGGTGTATATAAATAATACTATCATCATTTTAAGTTTCATTTTGCTTCTTCCTTTAATGGCGCATGCAGTGTTCTTTAGCTGTCTTTTCCTTACATATCCATTCCTCCATAATATTATCATTTTGGCAGGAGAAAAATCCAAGAAAATGAAATTGTGGTCAGCATTAGAAAGGAAGCAATGATGAAATACTGGTATTAGAACAACGCTGAAGGAGAGGAGGGGCTTAATAAAAAAATACTCTATGAGAAGTTTGATGACTACAGAAAATACTTTATGTAGTAGATAGAATGTCTACCAGTGACCAGAAATACTAATTGCTTAGCAAAAATCACTAAAGTAACTGTCAAAATCAGATTCTGTTATAGAGAAAGTAGGAAGTATTGATCAGTTTAAGAACTAGAAAGTTGGCAAGTAGCTGTTTCCTGGTATAACGTGCTTATTGTTTCCTTTTTTTTCTATCCAGCAGCCATTAGGTGAATGTCTGGATGGGGCAGTATTGTTAGTGTCTAATTGCAGGGCTTTCTTGGCCATAATTGGGTCTTCTGTTTGTATACCTCAGTGGTGCTTCTTCCTGTCAAAAGGAAAAAGAGGCTGGAAAATCACTATTATATTTTCACTAGTTCTGCTTTGCATGGTTATTTGTAAGGAGGTAAAGGTAAGAGCAGAAATGGAAGATCCCTGAGAGGATTATGAAATTAGAAAGTGTGGAGATTAGAGCAGAATAAATTCCAGAGTTAGAGGAGGTGCTTTTCTATGGATGATATATTGTATGTTGAAAGGATGGAGTGAGAAATTTACTTCTTTTTCAGAAGCTTAAACAGAAATTCAGTGATGTAGCAAGGGTCCTTACAGGGCAGTGGGCAGTCAAGACCCTGTTATCTCTATTTCCTGAACAGAGGAAGTTGGAGTGCTGATGAGAGCAGGTGCCTTTGGTTAACCCAACCCTTATCGGCCTAACTGGAAAAAGTTGGTAGAGAAGTTTCAGGGTGTGTTTTTAAATTTACTCTTCTGTCTTCTGAGGACTAAAAGATTAAATTGATCTACCTGGGGATCTTGTCTAGACAGGGTTTGGAGGAGGCTGGAAAAACCTCTCTAATTATCTAACCCCATCCCCTTTGGCTCTAGCTAAAGAAGTTGCGGAGCACATGGAATGAATGTATCATACTGGAAATTTTAAGTTTCACTTTGCTTCTTCCTTTAATGGTGCATGCAGTGTTCTTTAGCTGTCTTTTCCTTACATATCCATTCCTCCTTCATAATAATCTGATATCAGATTAAGTATGAATGAGTTTCAGAACTGGCTGATACGGCTGCATAAGGCTGTTTTCAGGAGCCTCAAGAATGGA
This sequence comes from Pteropus alecto, assembly GCF_000325575.1. Classification (NCBI taxonomy): domain Eukaryota; kingdom Metazoa; phylum Chordata; class Mammalia; order Chiroptera; family Pteropodidae; genus Pteropus; species Pteropus alecto. The sequence goes on from NW_006440626.1 coordinate 3,886,173, forward strand.
AGCTGAAATATCTTTTGCTTTTTCTCATTGCCAATATATTGTAATTTAGTCATCTTATAGGCTTTTGTGGGCAAACCTGAGCATTTTGCCATTTTTGTATTTCATGGCTTCTCTGGGAAAGTGTATTCCATGAGCTTTTGGAATATAATCCATTTATAAATTGGGGACTTGCTTAAATCCTATGAAGTGTGCCTCTTGAAGGTTGGGAATTATAGAGTTAAGAAAAAAGTGAATAGTAATTACATGGAATGTATTACTCAGAAGGAATTGCAGACAAAAGTTAGATAAATTAATAGATGACAGAGTTCATAAAGGTTTCCAAGAGAAAGCTGGCATTTTGGGGTTATATTCTTGACTTTTTATTTTGTCCTTGATTTTTAAAATTTACTTCGGGACAGTCATTTGTACCTATCTACAGTTCTACTGTTGTTCACTACTGTGACCATATGGAAATTAATATTCAGCAGATATTTATAAAGTGCTTATAGTAAATAAGACACCAAGGAAGACATTACATTGAAAGGTAGAAAGAATAAGTTATACCACAGCTACTAGTTTTTGCATCTTTCCCTCCTGTTCCTTTAATGAACAAATCATTGGCTCTTTTATCAGAGCTAATCAATCCCAAATTACTTTTTCATTTTCATTTTAGGAACTACAAAGTAAATTTGAGGCTAGTGATCTGTTTATGGGCGATACTTTTTGGGTCATGCACAGAGGTTGAGTACCAGGCAACATTTTTAAAACTGGTAAGATTTACCTTTCCTCTTCCCTGCTTGGTACCCCTTCCTAGGCATCCTCTAGGTAGTTATTCGGCACTTCTTGTGTTCTGGTTAACAAATTCTTGATTAGATGTTAAAGCTGATGAGAACTTTGTATGACCTGAACTTTTGCGTTTTGAAAAGTCTCATTTTTGAGAAAGTGCCTTTCTCCAACACACTAGTGATTGAATAAATAAAACTTGAAATATCACCCACAACAAATGAAGAGGAACCTTCATTTCTGAATCACAAATGATTCATGATCCAACCCATATGAATAAACTTAGAGATCAGTGGGACAGAATATTTGAAATGAGGTCTGCAAAGCTTAAAATGCTTATACTATTCATCCCCCTTGAAATTAGATTGGTGATAAATATTTACCATTCAAATCATTTTTTTTTCTTTTATTTTTTGGGGGGAGGATAATAATATACATCCAGAAAAGTGCATAAATCATGTGATAGTTTATAGAATAGCCGTAAAGCAAAGAGCTACTCAGCTCAGTGCTACTCAGCCCAGCTGTAGCTCATTGTAAGCCCCAAGGAAGCCTCCCATTGCTTCCCTTTGATCACAGCTCCAGCTCCTCTTCCTAGGAGTAACTGCTATTTGGACTTCTTGAAAATCATTTGTTTTACCAGTTATGAACCAATGTAGTTTAGTTGAAGTTTATATGAATGGAACTAATCTGTATTAGTTGCTCAACACATGTGGTATTCATTCAAGTATATAGCTTTAGTTCATCCATTTTCATTACTGTATAGTCGATGCGCCCATGAAAAATTATTCCATAATTTAAAAAAAAATCCATTCTGTTGGTGAACATTTGGGTTGTTGCCAGGTTTAGGTTATTACAGTGTTGCTGTGAATGTTCTTTATGTATCCTGGTACATGAATACAGACATTTATACATAGGAACAGAAATTCCTATAATATGTATAGTAATATAAAATTATTAGGTAATACTAAACTGTTTTCTAAAGTGGTTGTACCAGCTTATATACCCTCCAGCAGTATATGAAACTTCCTACTGCTCCATATTTTTGCTAACACTTCTAATTGTTAGATTTTTAATGTTTACTACTCTGCTGATTACATAAAAGTATCATATGATGTTCTTAATTTTCTTATTACTGTTTTCTAGTGAGGTTAATATCTCATATTTATTGGCCATTTGGATTTCTTCTTTTGTGTGGAGTACCTAGTGAAATCTTTTGCTTATTTTTCCTGTTGTCATTTTTTTTGTCGACTAATAGTTCTTTATTTGAAATACTAGTTTGTTATTGCTTAAATATGTTATAGATATCTTCTCTCACTCTGTGATTTGTCTTTATCATTCTCTTTATAGTGTCTGTTAAGAATTTCTAAATTTAGTGTAATTGGTTTATAAGTCTTATAGTTAGTGAATTTTGTCTTAATTTTTGTATGGGGGTAAACTAAGACCTAATTTATTTTTTTCCAAGTGGATTCTCATTTATTGAAAATACTGTTCTTTCCTCACTGATCAGCAGGGCTACCTGTCATGTATCTGTCATATATCAAGGACGTACCTATGTGTGGTGTGTTTCTGAGCTCACTCTTTGTTTCCATTGCTCTGTTTGTTTTTGCTTATACCAGTACCTCACAGTCTCAATGATGATAACTGTAATAAGTCCTGTTTTATGGGAGAAGTAAGTCCTCCCACCTTTTTCTTCTTCTAGGAATGTCTTTCTTGGCTTATTCTTGGTCCTTTGCATTTCCATATGAATTTTACAATCATCGTGGGATTTTAATTGGGACTACATTAAGTCTATTAACCAATTTGTGGAGAATTAACATCTTTAGAATATTGTATTGTGAATGTGGTATATTGCCTCATTTATTTAGATTTTCTGTGAGGTCTCCCAGTGAGGTTTTATAATTTTCTCTGCGGTGGTCTTACATATCTTCTATTAGATTTATTTTTAAAGGTTTCATATATTTTAATGCTTTTATGTTATCTTTAAAAAAGTTATTTTCTAACTCTTCTTACTGATCACAAATATTTTTTGAAAGAAAATACAGTTTGTATATATCTGTTATGTGCTGTGCTGGGTGGCATGGAAAGTTATGTAAAGAGAAATAAAGAGGGAATAGAAGTGAAAAGGACATCTCAGTCTCCTTTCATACGCTTTTCCTCTCCTTTGTGGAAAACTTAGGAAGTACTCATTTGTTTTCCACATGTGTAGCCTGTGGAAGAAAGGGCAGATAATGTTTTTATTCTGTAAGGGTGCGCACCATATCCTTTCATGCTTTAGTGTTTCACAGGAGGTACCAATTAACTGCTGGGAGAAGTAGAAATTTTGAGTGGGCAGTTTCTGACTCAAATGCCAGTATTTTCTTGGGGAAAGGAACGAGATTTTTTATTTATGCTCCTCAGGAAGCTTGGTTGTCAAGGATTTTCTAGATTAGGTCTCACAGCCAATGTGAAAATGCCCAAATCTTAAGCATGTCCATTTATTAATTCTGTTTATGATGTGATTTAGAGGTTTTCATAACCTACTTCATCTCAGTACTTAATCAATTTCCCATTCTCATGTATTCATCAGATGTTTTGCTCAGTTCTTGGAGCACAGTTACCAGATAGACTCTCCCTCTTTAAAAAACAAAAACCCTCCCAATGGATTCCATTGTGCAGAGAAAATTGCTATTAGTGTATGGTTTATTTCCCTCCAGCTTTCTTGCAAATGGATGTTTTAAAAATAACTGAGCTAATGCTATGCTTTTTTCATTTAGTATCCATAGCTTAAGATTTTTCAGATGTCTTTGAAAGTTTTATAAGTAGCCTTTTTAATGGGTGTATAACATTCCATTCTGTGCCATCATTTAATCTCCCCTCATTGGACATTTTAATCATTTTCTGTTTTTCATACTTATACTAATGTTTGGATGAACATCTTTTAAAGCTTTTTCTGTATTTTGGATTATTTCCTTAGAAGTAGAAATATTGGCTTAAAGAATTTGACCATTTTAATGTTGAAAGTTTATTCAGTGACTGTTGAGCACCATCTTTGTGTTAGGTATTGGAGAGACAGTAACAAGACAAATAAGGTTCTCATTGTCATGAAACTCAAAGTTAATGAAAGGTTTAACAAAGATTTATATAAGCCAATTCATAGTTAAAACTTTGGTAAGTACTTTGGGGGAAAAAGGAATAAGATGTTAAAACAGATTTAATGGTGTTGATGCTAATTTAGCTGTGTGTATGGCAGGGTAGTTTGGTCAGGAAAGGCCTCTTTGAGGAAGAGGCATTGAAGCTGACAGCCAAAGCAGGAGTAGTGGTTGGCCAAACAAAGGAGGGAGGGAATAGCATGTGTTAAGGGTGGGGGGTGAGGAACGGGGATAAAGGGGATAGAGACGGAGAACAGGCCAAGTAAAAGTTATTGAGGAAATCTTGGCCTAGAAGAACTAAAAGAATACCAGTGTGTCAGTGGAGGGAGTGGAGGAGAGAGAGAGAGTGATGTGAAATAAGTAGGTAGTTAGGGACCAAATCCACAGGCCTTTGTAGGCCTCGTTAAGAATTGAGGTTCTTGAGAAACACATTGTCCCATTCCATTCCAAAGCGGCCTACCAGTTTATACTTTTGTCAACTCCGTATGAGCGCCTGGGTCACTTATTAGTGTTGATAGCTCATTTGTAAAAGACTGCTAAACGTCTTCATTTCAGTTTGTATTTCTTTTATACTAGTGAGGCAGAACTTTTCCCCAGTGTTTGTAGCCAGGCGGTGGGTGTTTTCATTGTTTTCAACCATTCACTTCATTTTCTTGCCCACTAAAACATTATTTTTAGGGTTCCTCTACAAGTACTCTAGTAACAGACTGGGAACCACTTGTCAGGAATTTGTAGAAGAGTTTCTTATAAGTCTCTCACTCTTAACACTCTGGATAAGGGCCTGGATTAGGTCGAGACTGGGTTTCTTTTGGCTTTGTTTATTTTATGATTCATGGATATACAAGTCTGTGGAGTTGGGAGTTTGAAAAGAAACTGATAAACTCTGGTGCCTTTATTTTTTTAAGAGCCAGCTCACATCATCCTTCCCCTGAGAAGCAATCCAAGTCTCTTGTAACCAGAACAAATTACTGCCACTTTTCTATTTGTTCAGCTCTTTGTACTTTTATTTATCACTTTATTTTTTTTAAATTCTTGGGTAGAAATTTTCTGTCTTACTTCATTATGAGACTCTGGAGGATGGAGGCAGTGACATTCCTGTTCATCTTTGTCGTTGTGCCCCCATAGGCATTAGCATTGTGCATGATGACAGTATTTCGAACATACAGTGTGAACGAGTTGGCTGTTTTTATTTGTGGCTATCATAGCCCTTAACATTTACTATATTTTTAAAAGTTAGCTGAAAATACAGCCTTCATCTATCTTGGGGCCAAGAAATGGCATACCTATGGTCATGTGTGATTCTCCAAGGTCTGCAGGTATTGATGGGGCTTTTCATCAGTAGTAGGTTGTGGTCACAGGAAATAGAAGCTGCTCAGAACCTGTAGCAACTTGCCTGTGTGCTGACCTGTCTGCTGGCCTGTGTGCTGACCTGTGTTATCTTTTAGGTGTTTCACTTTCCCCAACACTAGGTGTCTTGGGAGAGATTTAACTGGTTAAAGCCTGTAGAATTTCAATATGATGTTTAGATTTTGGTAGAGCTGAACCTCATTAGACTCGTACATGCACTTGTGAGAACCCAAATCAGAAATGGACACAGGAACAAGGTTACATTTTAGTGTCCTGAAATCCCACAGAGGTGATAAAAAGGCATTTGTCACTTTGTGTATACCTGTCTATGCTACTGTCCACCATACAAATTGATATCAGTTGTTAGTGAGGTTGACAGCTATCCATAGTTAAAGGAATTGCTTATTTTGTAGGTGAATTGGACTCTCTGTCCCTCTGGTTTCTTATCATTCCCTACAATTTGGGCATTTTCATTGCTGAGGGTATTATTGTGGATGTCCTGATTTATGTTAACTCTGTACTTCAGTGCTATGGATAATTTGTCTTCCTCACATAGTTCTCTAAATAATACCACCTTCAGCATGTGTTCAAATGAAAATTGTAGCAGACTACCTGTCTTTCTTGGGTAGGTAGGGATTCTTTTGTTATGAACTTTTCCCATGCTGTTAGAGTTTTCTGCGATAAATAGGCCTTTTCATTTCATTTGGCATACATATACGAATGCTTTCACTCTCAGACACTGTGCTAGATCTGTTAATGCAGAGGCATTAAGCCATGTGGTAAAGAGCAATAATATAGGTGGGCACAGGTTCTGGGGGTGCATAAATGAGGGGTACTTAGCATATTCATGGAGGGTATGAGGAGAGTTGGGAGAGCACCAGGATCAGGGAAGGCGTTCTGGGGAAGGTAGTCCTTAAACTGAGATTTGAAGGATGAATAAGAATCAGTTGGTAATAAGGATGGTTTTAATCAAGGCAAGGCTGGAGAGAAAGGAGCACAGTTAAACTATTGTCGAATAGTACACAGTGCCACCCATGAAACAATGTTGTGAAAAACTTCAACCTGAATTGGATCAAACTCATAATTTACTGGAAACATAGGAGATGGAGCATGATTAAATGACACTATGGGGATACAGTTAGCAAAACCCAAAATGTGGGAAAACAACCTGTTTTTTCAATAAATAAACTATAAGAAAAGAAGAGAGGAAGGGGGAAATCTTTAGAATAAAAGATTTAAGAGACACGTCAATGAAAATGCAATGTATGGACCCTGAGACAGTTGAGAAAATTTGAGCATTGATTAGATAGTTGATGATATTAAGGGCTAGTTAAATTTAGGGGTGGTAATGGTATTATGTGTGGATAAAATTTGAAGCTAAGTGATGGGGTACATAAGCAGCTTATTATGCCATTCTTTCTACCTTTGTGTGTATTTGAACTTTTCTCTATGTTTTTAGAAAGCTGTTGCTATATTCCAGACAAGAATTATAAAGAACCTGAATAAAGCACTGGTTGTGAGGATGGAACAAAAAGGATGGATTCAAAAATAAATTATGAGATAATTAGTCCTACTTAGATGTTTGGGGCTGCTGGGAGGGGAGTCTAAGTTTATGGTTTGGGACCTGAGTACTGTTACCTAAGATAGGGAATCTGGAAGCCATGCATCTTGCAGGGTTGGAGCAGGGTGATGACATTGGAAGTTTGCTTTTGGACATACTGAGTTTAAGATAGCCAGATAGAGATATGTAGTTGGTAGCTTACAGGTAAAGTCAGAGCTGGATATGTTTCAGTATGTAGGTGATGGTAACCTTGAGAAAGGAGGAGATTGCCCAGGGAGAATATGTAGAAGAGAAAAGAGAGGCTTCTGAGCGGGGCAGAGAAAGAGGAGCCACTTAGGATTTTGAGAGGAAAGGTCAGAGGTAGGAAAGTAGGATTCTTAAGAAAAACAAGGAGATATGGAGGTTCCTCAAAAAACTAAGAATTGATCTACCATATGATCCAGCAATCCCTCTACTAGGTATTTACCCCAAAGACTTAAAATATCATATCTATAAAGATATTTGCACACCGATGTTCATAGCAGCATTATTCACAGTGGCCAGAACAT
>NW_006440626.1:3893718-3915998 GCF_000325575.1 Pteropus alecto
ACAAATAAGCAGAGACTCAGGGACATGGACTACAGACTAGTGGTTACTAGAGGGTAAGGAATGGGGAAGGAGCGGGGAGGTAGATGGGGTAAAGGGGATCAAATATAGGGAGATAGAGGGAGGGCGAAGTGGGTAAAGGGGATCAAATATATAGAAGCTGAAGGAAACTGGACTTTGGGTTGGGTAGTAACAATAGAATGTACAGATGTTAAATTATAATGTATACCTGAAAATTATATAATTGTATTAACCAATGTTACCCCAATAAACTTAATTAAAAAAAAAAAAAGAGAAAATTTCCAGAAAAATCTGGAAACTATAACAGATCCAGTTGGAAGGTCAAGTAGGATAAGAACCTGTCTGGCTCCTCTTGATATGAACACCAAAGGCCTTGGGGGCTGGTGGGGGTAGGAAGGCTCTGTGAATGGACTATCTTGATATCTTGGAGGAGTCAAGTCCCTTTAGAGTAGATTAATAAAGATTGTAGATCATATTAAACTTGTGTTGATTAGATGTAGAATTATGATGAAAAGCAAAAGAGCTTTTATTTTACTGAAAATTAAGATATTTCCCTTGGTGCCATTAACTTGAAAATTATGTTCACTGTGCAGAGCCTTGTCAAAGTTTACTTTAGTTCTTTCTATGAAATCTTGCTAATTTGCACAAAAAATAATGGAACTGAAGCTGCCATAGGAGTTCAGACTTCTAAAATTGTGAAACCCGTCTTTCTCTTGCTGTGCTGATACACTTCAGGGTAAATGCAAAATCTTAGCAGTGGGAAAAGATTATGTTGCCTTTTTTTTGTTTAATCCCCTTCTCCCCCACTTCCACCCCTGACCCCTTAAGAACTGGATCTCTGAAGGCAGGGCGTCTCCTCCTATGTGCTTGCTGCGCGCACCTGGGGCCTGGTGCACCTGGGGGGCCTGGTGCACCCAGGGTATGGGCCGTGGCTCCTCTGGGCCTCGAACCCAGGACCTGCGTGTAAAGCAGACGTGCTAACCACTACTCTATGGAACCACTTCTGTGTTGCTTTTATTTTTTAAGATTAATTTTTTAGATTTTTGCTTTCAGAACTGGTTTTCTTTAGCTCCTTTTATCCCAAAGTGCAGATGAGATAGATAATGGGTGTGGAATTGCTGTGAAAGTTAACAAGTCAGTTGAAACGTGATGTTACTGCTACCAGCACCATGGCCGTCAGTATCTCCGAAGGGCGAGAGTATGGTTATGGCCTTCTGAGCACTCCCATACAGCAAAGAGAAGTGTTGGCAGGAGGGAAACAGCTCTCTGCCCTTCCTACCATCTTCTGTGCAGGAATCTTATAATTTGTATTTCTTTTCCTGTAAGTACAGAACTGTGAGAATGTGCTTCATTTGAAAAACCCTCACACAGCAAATTGTACAGCCCACATAGGGACAAAAGAATGACTCAGCCTTTTAGGGATGCTTTTCCTTTAGTTGCTAACCTCTGACCAGACTAACACAGTCGAAGAGTTGAAATTTACCCATTTTTTGCAAGACAGTTTGAGAGCTTGGTTGCCAGAAGGGACCAGTGAGAATGTTTCTCTCTTCCCAGAGCAGCAGTTAGCCCACACTGGCTGCCACTCTGTTGCCTGTTGAGTCATTCCCACAGTTCTATATAGAGCTTTTCTGGCTTTTCTTTTAAACATGATGTTCTTGGAGTGAGAAAGAAAGGAAGTTTTGCTCTCCTCCACAGAATCTCTGCACGCCAAATCTGCATTGCTTTCTCTTTTCTAATAATGAAATATTGCCCTCAATCATTCTGAGACTACTTTCTCTTTTAAGGTGTCCTAGTGCTTTCATTGACCATTTGTTTGACTCCGTAAGCACTAACATGTTCACCAGTTTGCAGCAGCAGGTTTTCAAGATATAGGCTGCTACTTAACCAAAAAGACTGAGGAATTCTAGGTAAACATTGTAAACATGGATTTCTAGTTTTCAGCTACTTAAAAGTCAAATATGCTTTAAAAACACCTAAGTATCCTTATTATGAATGTCAGTAAAAAGTACTGTGAAGGGAATGAATGAGCTTTTAATTTTGGATAACTGAAAATTGCTTTAATTTGAAAGGGTTTAGTTTTTTTTTTACAAAAGGTAAAATGCCCATGTTTGTGCTTATTCAGAAGATCCTGCTCTGATAGTAGCAAGAGAATTGAGTTTCTTTATCAGGAAAGGGAAACTCTTATATATAGGAATTGTCATTTTATGTATTCCATACATCCAGCAAGATCATAAAGCATTTTAGGAAAGTCAGATAACATCACTAAGCTGTCTGCTCACAGATCTCACATAGGAACACGTCTGGGGCTCTTATAGGGGATTGGCAGATATGAAAGACAAATGACAACTTTGGAATGTATTCAGATGACTTTTTGAAACAGATATTTTAATTGGAGTGGGGGTGGAGAAATAGTTGAGCTTCTGTAGTTAAATATTTAACTTCCTTAGCCTGTTATCTATAAATATCACAGATGAAAAAGCCGTTGGATTTCTTTCTGAAAACTAAGTCACCATACATATTTATTTGTATGTATGTGTTTTTGTGTGCCTAATCCTCATCTCCACCTCCCATTAAATGGGTCAGTAACTGGGCTGTTTCTTTTACCAGGCCTAATTGTTCTTGTTCGAATTGTGTTTAATCTGTTGCTCTAAGCTGCATTAGCATTAGAGTCACTTATACTAAGATTTTGAACAAAACCTCATCTTCTCTTCTTAAAAAAAAGAGGGGGAAAAGCAGTTGATTGGTTTTCTGAAGATCTCTTTTTGTATTTCTCTCCTCCCTGCCACCCCCTCCCAGATGAATAGCAAGGGGAGGAGTTTACTTACTGTTCTAACCACACTTCATATGTCTTAACTTGAGAGCTTTTTGGTTTCCTGTCGGCAGTAATTCAACTCTGACTTGCCATCTTGACTTGCCTGAAGGGTGGACAGACTGATAACTGCATTGAGGAGAGTGAGTTCTCACAGTCAGATTTGAGCATAAGGCAGAAGATTGAATTTATGAAAGCTCCGGTAGCCTCTGAAGACAACATCTTTCTTCTGCAACTTTGAATTTTTTCTTTAATATTTGCGGGCTCTTGTTTTTGAGAAGAATCTGTCATGACTCTACTGGAACCTGAGATGTTAATGATGGCTGTACAGTCCGGTAATTTCCTTATTTCTTGCAAATCCTATTTGCCACAGTTTTCTTAAAAAAGATTGGGCATATTTGTACTAGGATTGGACGGAGATAGGAAGGAAGATAGGTGGGGATAAACATAAATGATCCAGTAACTATACTGCATTTTCTATTTTTTGTTTTTAATTGTAAAAATGTTAATAGGGTTTTTTTTTTTTTTAAACTGCAAGTTCTAGTTAGTCAGACATAGCTTTTGAATTAGATGTGTACTGCAGTTCAGTGAGGAGACCTGTGTGGGGAAAAAATAACTATTTTCCTTGAATCAATTATTTTATAGTCTGTGTCACTGTTTTTAATGTAGGTAATTAAATTGCTTTTGCTGCTTTATACATTACTGTCTTTAAGCACTAATCTGTACTCTATTTTTATGTTATTGTGAAAGCATATTTAAAAGGTTTTTCTTAGCTGTCCTTTCTCTTTTGTGGTATAACCTTTCTATATCATCTTTTGGTCCTTTGGAAATGCTTTTGATAACACATAGGACTGGGACACTGAGTTTTGGAGATGAGAAGTTTTAGCAAGGGGGCAGTAAAACAGAAAGAATGCAGGATTTTTGAAATTTTATCTTTAAAAGCAGTTTTCCCAATTCAAAAGTATCTTAAAACATTTTAAAATTCCAGTTTGTTTTTGTTTCTTTTACTTTTAGTGTTTTTAAACTTGTAGGCTAGATATCTAAAAATAGGGAATGTTCTTTTGTTATTTTTAGATTTCTGCTAAAATGTAGTCTAGTGTTTTCCTGTTTCAGAGCATATCTTGAAAGATTCATACAAGTGGCATTTGGGGACCTCTTTTCATCCCCTGGCTTTCACTCAAGGGAGAATGAGAGTCCTTGGTCCTGACAGATACTGTTCTCCTTGGGGAGCGCTTAGATAGTATGTTGAAAGACAGATATCCATCCAAAGACAGGATCAGATGTTATCATGTTAAGCTTTACGGACAGAGAAGGGGCCAAGAGGAATGATATTGCTACTGTTTTGTTCTTCTGGTTTTTCAAATAAGACCATGAGTCATTTAGTAGTTGTGTTTTTCTGTTCATATATGCTCTGCATTCCAGGTTGCCTTTCCTTTTTCTCCCCCAGATCTGTTGAGCTCTGTGTTCTAAACAAGATAATGTACTTATCTGAATGTTTCCCATCTGTCTTTAATGAAATAGCTTCCAATTACACTGACATGGATTATATTTTCCCCTCTGTAACATTCTAGTTCTCTGCTGTCTGTGGACAAGTACATATTTTTATCTCAAAGAGTACATGTTAGCATTGGAACTCTTTCTCCCTTCTTTGATTACCCTGTTACTTACAGATGATTTCAGTCCACTAGCTTTTCTTAATAAAGGTTAAAAGAGAGTACTGCTTTCCCCTAAGAGGGTCTCACTGTTCTCAGCCAGATAAAGGAAAGGGAGTTAGTAATATTTTCTTGTCTTGCCTAAGAGCTGTTTTTCCTACGACATGTGTTGGGCAGGGCTAGCCACCCATCTGTTGGACCAACTACTTCATAAAATTTTCAAAGGATAATAGTATGTAAGACAAGATGAAATTGACAAGGGTGTGGGATACCGGTAGAATGAAAGGTCTACAGAGAAAAGCATGCACATGGACCTCTTTCTTTTGCCTATATGTGTGTAAAAGAGAAACTGGGTATAGGAAGTAGTAATAGCAAACTAATTTCTCCAATAGTTGTGATTCCTAAATGTTCAAAAACTTTAGTAATATGTTGGTTCTGTGAAGTTGTTAACTGTTTTCTTCTGAAGCTAAAGCCTTCAGAATAAGTTATGGATTATAACAGTAATAGGACAGCTGTGTTTAATATAGGAAATGAAAAAGCGTCTGTTATGAAGCTTTAAAAACTAAAGCCAACCATTAAAAAAAAAGAAAGTCAAGACATTTAGACTGTCTGTGTGAGCCATAGGTTTTCTAGCAATAAAATAATTGGACTTCCATGAATATATATGCTTTATACGTGAAACTACTGTTTAATGAGATTTTTAAAGTAATTAAACCCTTTTAGACAAGATACAAGATGCAAAGTCTTTACCCTAAATTAAACTTTAGCATACTGAATATTATTGCAAAGATCCAGGGTACATTGTATATTTATTAACAGTTTTCTTTTAGCATTTGGAGCATGGAGATTTTGTTGAAGCATACTTACGTATAAAGACTTTAATCCTGCTTGCTGCTGGTGGACCATTTGAGATCCAATTCAGATGCTGCCTTTTTGTGAAACCTCTTGGTAGAGTCAGCCCTTCCTTCTCTCCGTTCCTACAGCACCACCTTTACAATGCACACTATCATTTTTACCTGCCTCTCTAATTAGATTATTAGCTTCTTAAAAGCAATATAGTTATCTGTATATTGGCTCCTGACATTGGCCTGTGTAGACCGTCAGTAAGTATTTTTTTTTTTTTTTAAATGAAGAAATCTGGTTTGGCATACTTCCCCTAATAAATAGGCATAAGCCTTTTATTTTTTATTTTTATTTTTTTAAAATGCCTATAGCACCTGGTATTCCTAGGTGGTCTCCCATCCAAGTACTAACCAGGCTCGACCCTGCTTAGCTTCCGAGATCAGATGGGATTGGGCATGTTTAGGGTGGCATGGCCATAGACAGGCATAAGCCTTTTAAATCAAGATTTTATCCAAGTATTTTGAGATGTTTTGCATTAAGAAATGAGTCGTCTGTCCACCATCCTGTATCTTAGCCAATCATTGTCCAAAGCAGGTGCTGTTGAAAGCATGGCTTTCAAAATTAAAATTCTTCCTCAACTCAGGATGTACAGTGTGCCCTTGTCTGTCTTCCTCTGGTGTGTATTGCTCAATCTAAGTGTTCTGATCCAGCCACAATTAATGGATTAAAGCCTCTATCACCACTATGGAAACCTATTTACATCATCGTGATCAGAAAACTAATGACTTTAGATGGACATTTGGGATTTCTGAAGCTAAGGGAATATTGGAGCACTGTACTGATCTGATGTATTTTAGAGCAGAGGAATGCTGGGGCTCAGCTCTTGACAGCTAATATGCAAGGCTTTGACCAGGCAGGCCCTGTCCCCGCATTCAGCCAGTGCAGTCTTCTTAGTTTACAGCTCTACAGTAGCAGGACAGAGTTCCCTTGTAGAGAAAAGGACTGAAGCAGTTCCCTGGGTTTGCTTTGGTCACATGAAATACACCTGACTGATGAGGCACAGTTGGGGAGTTGGTTTGTTTTTTCTGTCTCTCTTGTGCGCATATGTGCAAATACACACACACACACACACTCCCCCCACACACACACACACACTCACCCTAGCTCCCCGCCCCCACACTTGTCTGTGTATAGGATATCTCTGGAAGGACCGTAAGAAACCAGTAACAGTGACTACCTCAGGGAAGAGGGGGATGGAGAGCTGGGGGATTGGGGTGGAAAAGCCTTTGTTCCACAAAACAATTGAGTTCTGTTTTAAGTTTATTATGATTGTGGAATACCCCATAAATACAAAAGAATATATAGAATATGTATTACAACAACAATGTATACAGTACACAAACCCATGGACACATTACCCAACCTAAGAAACAACACAATACACACTGAAGCCCTCTAAGTGCCCTCTTTGATTTATCCCTTAGAAAACTGTTTCGTTTGCTTGCTTTTAATTGTGTATACCTTTTGAATCTTTTGTATTACATACATATTACCTATTCAAAAATATCAATAATTTAAAAGTGTTTTCTTGGTTTATTTATTCTCTCTCATCCCTCGATGTTTATATATTTAATTCCTTATTTCTGTAATTTCTAGTTCCCTGATCATTACAGTTTGCCTCTGAACTGTATGTTTATAATAATATGGGTTGGAGAGAGGGGAGTAATAGTTCATAAAAATAAGGTTGAAGGAAGATGACAGGCAGACAGCTTTTGCCCTTTTTGGTGATGTTAACTCTTTAAGGAAGGGCCCCCTGTTTGTGTTCACATCACACAGGAGTCTATAGAGCTGATGAAAAACTCTAGAACCTTCAGCAATATCTACCTTTTGGACCTCCTGCTACTCTAAATATTAATGTGAGCTTTTAAAAAAACATGTTTTTGTTTATATTCAAGGGATTTTAGAGCTTAGAGGAAACCTTAGGTATTTTCTTGTCCTCTCCTTTATTTAAGGTGAAGAAATAGACTCATTGAGGTTAAATTAATTTCCCGAAGTCACATAATTAATTGGTGACAGAGATGGAAGGAGAGTTTATTTCCTTACTCTCATGACAGCGCTCTTTCTGCTGTAACATGCTTACAGAGAAGCCGTTGGAGGCCTTTGATGTACGAGATCATTTGTAATTTTCCTCAGAGATCTTGGTTTTCCTTGGGTTTTTCCATGCAAGTTTTTATCACTACTCACATGTACTTGCATCTTAAGAGGTAGAGATAAAAACCAATGCCTTGTGGTGTTGACTTCCTGCCCCTGAGAAACGGAGTCAGATGCTACAGGCCCTGTGGTTCTCTGGTGGACTCCCATCTTGCTCTGCCTTCTCTGGCCTGGATGATGATCTCATACCTTGATGATGATCTCAGAAGACAGGTAGGCAGACAGACAGCTGTTGTCATCAGTATTCTGGATTACATCTTACTCCCCTTTCTCTGACTCATTGATTTATCTGGGATACCCTAAGAGTTAGGACCCAGATCAAAGGAATTTGAATTCATCTGTCTGTCTCTATCTTTTTTTCCTCTCTCTTGTTTCCTTTTGGATGAGGCAAGCTGTCAAGACCATGAACCACAGTTTTAGCTTTATTAAAACAGTGCCAAATTAAATAAAGATGAGTCTCATACAGTCTTGTTTTTTTTGGAACTTCACTCTTATGATTACCACATGCATTATTTTTTAAAGGATTTTTTTTATAATAACAAGGAAAAAATACTGAAACTCCAGCTCTGCCATCAACAACAAAAAATTTTGTCTGCCTTACTCTCAACAAGCTAAATGGCAGCATCAGCCTGAGCTCACAATGTTGGGGTCTTGGGCATTCTGAATCCCATGGCAGTCATTACGATCATTTAAAATGGAAGCCAGATCATGTCCATCCTCACTCAGAGCCTGCCAGTGATTCTCATTCACAGGAAAAGCCCACAGCCTTATAGTGTCTGCAGGGTCCTACATGATCTGCCCCCAGTCCTGCAACTCTGACTGCATTTCCTACTCCTCTTCCCCTTGCTTATTTTACCCCAGCCATAGCGGCCTCTTCGCTGGCCCTGCGCACCTGAGGCAAGGCTCCTGTTCCAGGGCTTGTGTACTTGCTGCGCCTTCTACTTGAAGCGCTTTTTGCTGGGTAGCCTCATGGCTCGCTCCCTCGCCTCCTTCAGATCTTTGTTCAAACGCCACTTTGTTAGTTAGGCCTTTTCTGCCCCGCCCTATTTTTTTAAAAATCTTGCTTTTATTTTTTTTCGTACCACTTATCATCTGACAGACTACCTGATTCATTTATTTATTGATTACTGCTCTCTCTCTCTACTTGAATATAAATACCTCAAAGTGGGGAATTTTTTCCTCTCATTTTCTGCTGTATTTCTAGTGTCTATAAGGCTACCTGGCAAACAGTGTGCACCTAATAATTAATTCTTGAGTAAGCGATTTACCAGAAAATTTGGAATATGTTTTAAGCAAGTATGTTCCTGAGACCATGCCTTTCAGCTGTTTTGTATTTCATGCACTGTACCAACTAGGGCAGTGATTCTCAACGTGTGGCCTGGGGACCCCTGTGCGTCCCTGACACCTTTACAGTGGGTGTGAGATGAAAACTTTTTATATATTTACACTAAAATGTTATTTGCATGTTTTACTGTTGTCCTCTCAGGAATGTACTATGTAGTTTTCCAGAGGTACATGATGTACAATATCTCAGTAGATTGAGTACAGTGTCATACATGAAAATTCAGCTGTCTTACAGTAAATTATACAGGAAAGAGATTTGCAAAAATGGCAAAATAGTGACACTCTTTTTACTATTTTTTTAAACAATCATTTTTCATAAAAATATGCTTTTTACGTTAACAGTAGTGGGTTTATTGGCTTTTTAAAAAATAGCAAATATTTTAGATGTTTTCAGTTTTAATTTTTTATGTGATAAATATTGGTATGTATAACCTACATAAATAAGTGGGTTATACATTAGCTTTTTAAAGTTCTCAGTAACTATTAGAGGATAAAGGAGTCCTGACATCAAAAAGTTTGAGAAGAGTAGGTATAATGTTTAAGAGCATGGAGTTTGGAACCTAAGTTTCTTAGCTCTGCCACTAGTTTGCTGTTTGACCTTGGGCAAATTACTTCAACTCTGTGCCTGACTTCACCTGTAAAATAGTAGTAATAATAATAATGGTAATAGTAGTAATGCCAACCCAGAAGTTGTTGTATTAAATGTGTTAATATATGTAAAATGCTTATAACAGCTTCTGTCATAAGCTGTTATTTTTGATGTTATTGTGGTTGTTGTTGTTATTGGGAGTTTGAATACAATTAGATACAGATAGTTTTTTTAATCTTCCTGGACATTCTGACAACTTCCTACAACTTTCTTGATATTTGGCAACTCTTACAAAATTGAAAAAAAATATAACCTTGAAATACTTCTGGGAATTTGATCTAAGGAAATTATAAAAAATATATAAGATTTATATATAAGGATGCTAATAGCAGTATTATAATAGTAAAAAAAGAAACCAAAAACAACCCAGATTTTAACAGGAGATTAGTTAAGTAACTTATGGTACATTGATGATTGGATACTAATGTATTGAGAATATTTAAAGATGTAGGAAAATGTTTACCATTTATTCATATAATCCTAAAAAACTGACTGTAAAGATATACACCGTAATATTAATAGCTGTATCTGGATAGTGGGATTTCATAGATTTGTTTTTTCTTCCGTTGAGTTTTACTGCATCTTTCCGATTTTCTATCATAAGCACACATTTCTGTTGCATTCAAATAACCTTTAAGAGAGAGGGAGCGGGATGGAACATAGGTGGTTAGGTATGGTTAAAAGAGAGAGCAAATGACTGGAAATGTACTTTCTTGGATTAAAAACTAGGATGGTTGATTTGAGACCTCTGCAGTCAAAGCACTCCACTGCCAAACAATGCATGATGAGGGAGGTTGCTCCATCCCATTGAGCTGTTCTTTCTGACCAGTCTAGTTTGTTTAAATCCCTTTTACATTTTTTTGCCATTGTTTCTATTTTGTAAGATTTATTGAAATTTATCTTTGCAGTGTTTGTATTAGGCTGTGTTCTTGGCAGAGCTGTAGATCTTTCCTATGCATACTTTCGATTTGCTGAATCTTTCCGAAGTTTTTTATAAACTAAAAATACAACTATGTTGTTTTTTGTTTTTGATGGGTTAGAATAATTTAAGTTTTCTTAGACATATGATAGTGGTATTAGTGTAAAATGTTCTTTTTTGGAAGTAAATTTGTATAATGTGTTTTGTTCTTTGACCCAAGGGTACGAGGGTACGTAGGAAAATCCTTTTAACAGTCCCTCTACTCTTCATTACAAAGCCAAAACTCTATTGTCTCATGTTTGCATTGTAAATAGGACCTGGAGCACTTAAAGATCTAAAAGTTAATTAAATTGACTGTGACTCTCTTGAGAACCAATTAGGTTATACTGCTCAAATCAATGCCAAAAGACTAATTTATAAAACATTTGGTTGTGTATTGATTACTTGTGATACTAACATTAATTAGGCTACCTAAACACACACTGTGACCTCAGTCTTTTAACACCTTGGCTACTCAAAGTGTATTCCAAGGACTAGCAGCATCTGTATCACTTGGGAGCTTGTAAGGAACGTACAGTCTCAGGCTCCACCTTACACATGTGCAATCAGAATCTTTAACAAGATCCCCAGGTCCATATTGAAGTTGAAAAGTATTGTTCTAACATATTTTGTTTTTATTGACTTTTTTTTTTTGAGGTGAATAGGTGAAATAAAGATGAATTGTTGGGGTATTGGGTGGTATGCACTTCTCAAAATGATAAAAATCAGAAAGTAAGACTATATGATGTCTAATTAGTTTAGAAGCATTGGATAAAATAGGAAACAAACAAAAAAGGAAATTTGCTCTTAATACAGTATTCAGCATTTGATTAATGCTCATAGTTTGACACCTTTGGGGAGCTCTCTTTCTTGACATTTAGAAGAAAGAACAAATAGGCTTCTTGGCATTCTAGAATATTTAATTGGAAAGGGATCTTAGATATGACCTCATGCAAAGCCTTCATTTTACAGATGAACAAAAGGGGACTAAGAATGTTAAATGACTTACTTGAGATGCATAGCTTGGACCTCCATGTCCTGATTTTCAGAGCACTGCTATTCGTACTTCATAGGCTTACCCCTCTTGTGTAGCTGAAGGCCATATTGTTGCTTCTGTTGGTGTTGGTTTAAACCATAATGAACAATTATACGTGAGAATACTGTACCCAGCACACCTCACAGCATTTTGTGAAAATGGTGAGGGCTTATGCCCTTCTTTCTGTGTGAATTCATGTAATAGCTTCAGAAAAAAGGCATTTACTAGTTGTCTGGAAATTGAATTGCTTCTTCTCTGAACCAGTGGAGCTTGCTGCTCAGGCCTGTGCTCTCTGAGGTAGGAAGGTACAGGGGTGTGGGAAGGTGTGGCAATTTTCTGTTCTACTGAAATAGCAGTGGTTTTGAGTAGAAGCGGTGTTAATTTTATTTTTCTTTCTATCTCTTATTTAAATAAAAAAGTAGATAAACTAGGAAAGGAAAACTTATCAACGAAGGATGCTGGAAGAACTATGGCCCCCAAACAAACAAAACAAAACAAAAAACCTATTGAACCTTACCTCATAACATATACAAAAGTTCACTTGAAATGGTTCGTAGACCTAAATGTAAAAGCTAAAGGACACAAAAAGCATGAACAATAAAAGAAAAATTCTTAAATTGGACTTTATCTTTAAACACATTTTTTCCTCTTTGTACATTGTTGAAATGACAAGCTGGAGTGGGAGAAAATCTTTACAATCCATGTATCTGGCAAAAGGAGTTGTATCTAGAATGCATAAAGAACTCTAAAAACTCAATAACATGATAACCCAATAAAAAATAGGAAAAGATTTGATCAGACACTTCAAAAAAATGTAGTTAATAAGCACATGAAAAGATGCTCAACATCATTGACCATCAGGGAAATACAAAGTAAAACCACAGTGAGATAACACTACATACCCACTAGAATAATTAAAAATACTGACAAAACCTAGTGTTGGCAAGGATATGGACCAATGGGGATTCATACACTGCTACCGGAATGTAAAACGGTATAATCACTTGGGAAAACAATTTGGCATTTCTTCACATATTAAATATATTTACCATATAACCCAGCAATCCTGTTCCTTGGATTCACTTCCAAGAGAAATGGAAACATATATTAATAATTAAAGTTTTTTTCAAATACAGTATTATATTAGTTTCAGGTATACAACATAGTGATTAGACATTCCTATAACTTACAAAGTGATCACCCCAATAAATCTAGTACCTATCCGACACCATACATAGTTATTAAATATTATTGACTATCTTCCTTATGCTCTGCTTTACATCCCAATAACTGTTTTGTAGCTACCAATTTGTACTTATTAATCCCTTCCTCTTTTTCATTTCCCCACCCCCCTACCATCTGGCAACTATCAAAATGTTCTGTATATCTATGAGTTTGTTTTATTTTGTTCTTTAAGATTCCACGTATAAGTGAAGTCATATAACATTTGTCTTTGTCTGACTTACTCCACTCAGCATAATACCCTCTAGGTCCATTCATGCTCTTATGCTAGTTCTTTTGATGGCAAGATTTTATTCTTTTCTATGGCTGAGTAATATTCCATTATATATATGTACCACATCTTCTTTATCCATTGATCCATTGTTGGACACCCAGATTGCCTCCATATTTTGGCTATTGTAAATAATGCTACAGTGAACATATGGATTCACATATCCCTTTGAAGTAGTATTTTGGATTCCTTTGGATAAATACCCAGAAATGGGATTACTGGGTCCTTCTTGGTCTGTTGTTAATAGCCTTTGTTTCAAAGTCTGTTTTGTCTGGAATAAGTATTACTACCCCAGCCTTTTGTTTGTTTCTATTTTCCATGAAATAGCTCTATCCATCTCTTTATTTTCATTCTATGTGTGTCTTTCAATCTGAAGTGAGTCTCTTACAGACAGCATATGTAAGGGTCTTATTTTCTTTTTTATTCAGACAACTTATATTTTTTAATTGGAGCATTTAATCCATTTACATTTAAAGCAGTTGTTGATAGATATGTGGATATTGCCATTTTATTCATATTTTTAATCTTTTTTCTTCTTAAAGAAGTCCCTCTAACATTTCTTATAATGCTGGTTTGGTGTCGATGAACTTCTTTAGCTTTTTCTAATCTTGGAAGCTCTTTTTCTGTCCTTTGATTCTAAATGATCGCTTCGCTGGGTAGAGTAATATTGGTTGTAGGTCCTTGCTTTTCATTACTTTGAATATTTTGTACCAATCCCTTCTGGCCTGCAAAGTTTCTGTTGAAAAATCATCTGACAGTCTAATGAGAGCTCCCTTGTAGGAGCTTTTCTCTTGCTGCTTTTAAGATTCTCTCTTTGTCTTTAACCTTTCGCATTTTAATTGTGATGTGTCTTGGTGTAGGCCTCTTTGGGTTCATCTTGTTTGAGACTCTGCACTTCCTGGACTTAGACGTCTATTTCTTTCTCCAAGTTAGGGAAATTTTCTGTCATTATTTCTTCAAATATGTTTTCAATTCCTTGCTCTCTTCTCCTTCTGGTACTCCTATGATGTGAATGTCAGTACGCTTGATGTCCGAGAGGCCCCTTAAAATATCTTTTTTATTTTTTTTGGATTTCTTTTTCTTTCTGCTTTTCTGGTGCGCATGTTTTGCTACCTTACCTTCTAAATTCTGATTTGATCCCCTGTTCTGTCTAATCTACTGTTAATTCCTTCTAATGGAGCCTTCATTTCAGTTACTGTATTCTTCACTTCTGACTGGTTCTTTTTTTTTATGTTTTCTGTCTCCTTGTTAAAGTTCTCACTGAGATCATCGAGCATCCTTATAACCAGTGTTTTGAACTCTGCATCTGGTAGATTGCTTGTCTCCATTTTCTTTAGTTCTTTTTTCTGGAGTTCTGTTTCTTCATATGGGACATGTTTCTTTGTATTCCCATTTGAGCTGCCTCCCTGTATTTGTGTCTCTGTATTAGGTAGGGCTGTAGCAGCTTTATTCTTAATGACCCAGAACTGGAAAAACCTAGATGTCTATCAGCAGGTGAAAGGGTAAATTCTGGTACATCCATAAGGTGGAAAATTACTAGCAATAAAAATGAACAAACTACTAAATCATTAAAAAATAGAAAAATTTCAAAAACATTATGCAGAATGTAAGAAGTCAGATTCAAATGAGTACATAACGAATGATGCCATTTATATAATGTTCTTTGACATGCAGGTTATAGAATACTACTCAGCAGTAAAAAAATTTCGAAAAAGGACCAAACTTTTGATACATAAAATGCCATAGATTACTCTCCAGAGAATTAAGCAGAATGAAAAAGCTAATCGCAAAAGATTACATACGAAATGAGTCCATTCATGTAACATTCTTGAAATGACAAAATTATAGATATAGAGAACAGATTGATGGTTGTCAGAGGCTAAGGTGGATATGGCTGTAAAAGGTCAACATGTAGTGATAGTAAATTCTGTATCTTGCCTATATCAATGTCAATATTCTGGTTGTAATGTTGCAGTATAGTTTTGCAAGATGTTATCATTGCAGAAGAACTGAGTACAGGATACTTAGATGGGATGGAATCTCACTGTATTATTTTTTACAACTGCATGTGAAACTGTAAGTACCTCAAAATAAATAAATTAAAAAATTCAGGCAGTTTGGCAGCTTTTCAAAAAAATTAAATAGAGTTACTACTGTATGACCCAGCAATTTTACTCCTAGGTGTATACCCAAGAAAATTGAAAACTTCATCCACACAAAAACTTGTACGCAAATGGTCATAGCAGCATTAGCCCAAAGTGGAATCAACTCAAATATTTGTCAATCAGTTGATGACTGGATAAACAAAATGTGGTATATTCTTGCAATGGAGTATTATTCGTGTATTAGCCATGAAAAAGAATTAAGTGCTGATATATTCTGAAAAATTGATGAACTTTGAAAACGTTATGCCGCGTGAAAGAAGATAGACACAAAAGGCCACATCTTGTATGATTACATTTATATGAAATGTCCAGAACAGGCAAATCCATAGAGACAGAAAGTAGATTAGTGGTTGCCTGGGCCTGGTGGCAGAGGATGGGAAGTGACTGCTAATGAGCGTGTTTCTTTTGAACGTAATGAAAATGTTCTGGAATTAGATAATGATGATGGTTGCACAACTTTGGGAATATATGAAACCTACTGAATTATATACTTTGAATGGATGAATGAAACGGTATGTGAATTATACCTCAATAAAAAAATGTGTGAGGAAAAAAAATGCAGGTTTCTTTACAGTGACAGACAGCAAACAGATCACTTGTTGCCTGGGGCCGGAAGTGGAAAGAGAAGTTAACTACAAAGGGGCATAAGAGAACTTTAGCTGATGAAATGTTATATATTTTGATTTTTGTAGTGGTTATGGCAGGTGTATACATTTGTCAAAACATATTGAACTGTATGCTTTAAATAGGTAAAGTCTACTATATCTAAATTAAACTTTAATAAAATTGATTTCAAAACTTATGTGAATTATCTTTAATTCTTGCAAGCTTAAAGTAACCTTTAGGTTAAAACTCTTATTTTATTAATACAAGGCTAACTAATAATAGTTACAAAAGTTAACTTAGGGACTCTGACTTTTTTGCTAATTTCTATCTTTTCTCTTAGTTTACAAAGTAAAATTAGATTCATCAATTTCAGTCAGACTATGCTCTTAGGCTAGTTCTTTTGAACTAGCATGATTCTGTCGTTGTGCTTTTCAAAACCTGTGAGTGGGTGTAATTGTTCTAATTTTTTTAAGTTTGTGGAACATTTTATTGGCTTTGATTGCTTTTTTCCTTTTTTGTACAGCAGAAAAATGTTCCATCGGGTATAACAAATCAAATCGATTGCATCTTATCTCCACTGTGGAGTACTCTGAGCTAATTTGGGCCCCAGGCCTCAAGAGTCACTTTAAGTGACTCTTGAAGGAAATAAGCAAAAGGCAAAAAGGAGGTAGCACTGCTAGGTAATGCTAAAAACAAAAACAAAACCCAAATGTGTGAACTTCTTTCCCACCTACATCACTTCTGTCTCCCAATCCCTGCTCTCTTGCCAGGAAATGTGCTATAATTACACAAAACCCTCCAAGATTTGAGAACAGTTCTAGAAGATAATCTCTAAGTTAGAAAGACCAACTCTGTAGCTGGCTCCTGAGCTTTCTCCCTGAGGTTTTCTTCCCCCACCCTCACTCATTTCTTGGGCCTGACCGTGCCTAAACCCAGAGATAGAGCATTTCCCACTTAAAATCTCCACAGTTGAATAAATCTTTTATTATTTCCCTTAAACATAGCTGAGACAACCTTATATTTTAAAAACAAACCATTATAAACTAGTAGAGACCAAACAGGAAAAAGCAACCCACAAAACTCCAAAACATAAGAGACACATTCAAAATATGGACTTCTAAGTAGATTTTGTAAAAATTCCAGCAAAAATATGAAAATATATTTAAAATAAAAAGTAGTAGCTAGTACTTAAATAGGATTTACCACATACCAGTGTTCCACAGTTCTTATATGTACTCTTTTAATCTTTGCAACAACTCTGTGAGATGGGTGCTCTTATCCCATTTTACAGATGATGAAGTAGATAAGGAACGTGTCCATTGCCACACATCTGGTAAGTGGTAGAGCGAAGATTGTACCCAGGTAGTCTGGTTTCAGAATCCATGCTCTCTATCACCACATTATATTGCTTTCCATGTGAACTCGAAGTTCTTTTATCCCAAAATAATTATATAGTAGCTCCTGACAGGCTACTCAGCTCGTCTAGGTTCCTTTGTCCCATTCTCTCTATACATAACCTGTCTTTTTTGCCTGCTTATCTCTCTGCCTTATTCCTCCCCCAGACCACTATGACATAATCATTAAAAATAAAAAAACCTCTAACCTTTTCCTCTTTTTGAACACCTGTATTAAATTTTGTTGTCCTAGACCTGTGTAGAGATAACCTTCTCTCCTCCCCTACATTTAATCCTATTTAGAAAGCCTTCCTACATGCTCTAATCTTTGTTCAGGTGCTTCCCAGTTTTTAACAGTGACTCTTGTATCTGTTCATGAGGATTAGAAAGGATGCTATTTTGGATTACAGTTTAGTAAGATTTCTGATACTACACCCAGAACAGAAACCAGTGTCATATGTTTGAAACTAAGCAAAACTTCTTGAATGCCTTGCCATAAACGTGCATTAGAAATATTTTCCAAAGTAGCAAAATAGTTTCTATGGATAGGAAGTAAATTTAAACCTGTATATCTTTAGAATAGGAACATTTTCCATGTGCAGGTCCTTGCTGGCTCTGTTAAGAAAAAGGACCTTGGCCTCCTTCCCCCTTTTCTTCTGAGCTCGGTAGTACAGAGCTTTCAGGAACTTTTTAACAGCCGAGTTTATATCTGCTAAATCCATGAGATGTTTGCACATAATCTCGCATTAGCTTTATCCTGAAGATCCCTTTGGTGTCAGGCTTTTGGTCATCTGACTCGGTGTTAGTAAATTTATGTTTAATTCCAACTAAGGTGGTTACAATGAATGTTTTTAGGAAAGTCTTGATAAATTTGAAGAAAAAGTATAGTTTTAGATGTACTTGTAAAATTTGCTAGGCATTACATGAAAGGTGTTTAAGAATCTAGAAAAACACATGGTCTCCACCTGCATAGAGATCATATTCAAGTTTAGATAGTTTTGAATAAGAGCTTAGGTAATAATCTAATCCTAAAGTTAATATTTGTACTCACAGACTAGTAGGTGGGTTTCCCAGTGTGCATGGTTCCATTTTTTCTGTATCTGCCTACCTCTCCCAGCTTCACGTCCTCTTTTTCCTTTTGCTAAGTTCCATATACCTCCTCTTTTCCTCCCATCTTCTACCTGCTTTATTTATTCCTACTCATCCTGCAGGTCTCAGAGAATGCCCCTCCCCTCCAGTTATTTTCATTCTTTCTCATTCTCTTTTTCTTTATGCATTTATACTTTGAGATTATAGTTTATTATGGGATTTTTTGATTGTTAAATATGTATTTCTCTCATGAGATTATAAACTATCAAGACAGGTATCTTTTATTTTGTTTTACCATTTTATATCTAGCATCCATCTAGCTCGATACATGGTAGGTGCTAAATAAATGTGTGTTAATGAATGAATGAAGTGAACACGAAATATTGGAGAGATTGGGAAGAAGAAAGCCACTCCTGGAACATTTGGTCCCCCAACCAAACTCTCTCTTACAGAGCAAGGACAAACCATCTTGCTAAGGATGACTTTCTAGTTCCTTTATAAGATATAGAGAGTGATGCTTTTTTGTACCATCTTTCTCTCTCCCTCATTTTATTTGAGAAAAAGTCATGCTCAATTTTTGTGAAATTGTCAAGGTATTTAAACTACAGAGTGTCCCTACCGCTAGATACACTCTGCTCAGGGTTGAGCCAAAAATTATCTCTTGTTTCAAGTTAGGCACTAGTACATATTTGCAAACACTGTATGTTTCAGCTAATTTATTAGAGATTGATTTTTTTTTTTTCTTTTTAATGTACTTAGTTTTGTCTCAGGCTCCGGGAGATCATTGTGGCATATTTAAGTCAAAGGATTTAACAATTTTTATAGAAATGGCAGGCATTTTGAAATTAATAACTTAAGCCCAAACCACGAGTATTAGTGTCTGAATACTTCTGCTCCCTGCCCACTGATTTCTTACCTTCTGCATCTCAGAATACTTTTAAGGTGAAGATTGACAGTTTTTGTGAGATATGTGGTGCTTTTAAAAGCTCTTGGCTTAGTGTACTCAGTTTCAAAAATTGTTTTCATAAGGATACAGACAGCTTTAGACTTGGTGTGCTGGTGGTGGGATTAAAGTACCACAAACAGACTTTATTTCTTGGAAGACTTTCCTTTCTTCTGATTTCTTTCTTTTTTTAAGCTTTCTAAATTGTCTTTGTTCTTTGGAGGTGCTCAGACACTTCTTTTCCTAGCAAAAGAGTTACATAAAATAAGATTTAGAAAATTTATAGTTTAACCAGTGCTCTTGTAAACTAGTCATGATAAAAATGGATCAGTTAAAGTTTACAAATTACTTTTAAGATTCAAATTGCTAAGTGGTGGTGTTACGGGTATGAGTTTCTTGGCTTTTCAGGACGTCATTCTTTTTAGCCCTGTAGCTAAATATCAAGAGGCTACATGTTCAACCATAAAACGTTAACTTCTGCCAACATTACATCAGCTCCACAAAATCTCATTGGCTGATTATCCCCTGGGACTAGGACATGGATTTGGCAGCTTGTGAAAGCTGCTTTTTCCAATTTCTCCCTTCCTGGCTGTGACATATCCCAAAGGAATGAAGTTGAGAAATAATCATCTTCTTCTGAAAGCTCTCAACCTCTTATTCCCACAGTGGTTCTCATGGTCAGGGATAGAGGATTCCTTCTTCCACTTGAGTCCTGTAGCTGATGATGTATTCTCTAAGTAGTGACCGAGGCCCCCCAAATGAGCCATGGGAACGGTGATGGCAAGGAGCCTCACGTTCCTTGAGGTCTGTTTATAGTTGGTTGTCTACAAGGTTCCTAGTGCTTTCGTTAGGATCTTCTTTATATTACTCACACTGAAGAAGCTGGAAGTCCAGGATTGGGAACCGTATGTGGTCATCATCTGTATTAGTTGACATTTGTCATAAGAATATAGAAATTTAACATCTCCTTTAATGAGCATCTATAAAAATAACTTTCCGAGGGCTACTTTGGATAGTAAAAAGAAACATATGACCTAAGCAATCCTTTTAATCTCTTTTTAGCCTCAATTTTTTCCTTAAATAATATTTTTCCTTAAAATAAAGATGTAGAGCCTGCTTTGTTGTCCTCAGAAGGTGTTGTAAGGATGGAATGAGATAACATGTGAACAGTTTTACCAAGATCACCAAAGACCTCCTAGTCACGCTATGCAGTGGGCCCATTTTAGTGCTCCTCTTAGTTGATTTCTCTTTATTATTTGACCCTATTCAATATTCTCTCTTCATTCTCTACTACTTGGGGTTCTTTGTGTAATCATGGTTAACCTAAGCATAAAATAAAATTTTTGGGAGAGTATTGGATAGTACCAGCCTTAATGAGGAGGCTAGATAATAAAGGTCAGAAAATGAGCAGAAACTGAGCGAGGCTGAACAGTGATTACCATGTCATGGGACAGGGCTGCTGAGGACTCTCGTCACTGGCAGTGCTCACTGGACCATCTTTGCTACTGCTGCTGGCCTGATCTCCAACGAATGCTTATTGCTGTTGGCACTCCCACCAGTAGACACTTGCAACAATGCCATGAATTATTTCTGTTATTGTTCACCTTTGTATCATTCCCCCAATTTTCAAAGTTCTAGATAGAGGGATCTTCTTGGCCAGACCTGGACTGTGTGTGTAATCCAGATGCCCGAATGCTGAGAGAGACTGTCTATTCTTCAGCTCTGTAGTACAAAGAGGGGCCTGCCTTCCCCCTATCTTGGACTTTCCCCCAAATAGGAAAGGTATTCAGATCCCAGACAGCTAAACCATTCTCTTTCCTGCTTGCCTTCTACCCCTTTGTCCACTGTTCGTTGTCTTTTACGGTCTTTTTTTTGCCCTGTGCCTTAAATGTCAGTATTTCCCAGGATTAGTCTTTGACCCTTTCTTCTTCTCAGTCTATACATTCTCCCTAGCAGTCTCATCCCAACCTGTCAGGCCGTCTGTATCTATATCCTGAGCTCTGGATTCATTTAATCTGTGAATTCTTCCCACCTAGACATCTAGATGACTCATATGCACTTCAGCCTTTTACATACTTAAAATCGATGTCACCATTTCCCATGACTACTTCTGCATTCTCTAACCCAGTACCAGTTGCCTAACCAGAAAATTCAGTCATTCTTAATTCCTCTTTTCCTGTATTCCTCACATCTGTTTAGTTTCTGAGTTCTATAGATTCTGCCTTTAGATTTCCCATATTTTGTCTCACTGCCCTAGATCAGACTCTCATCATTTCTCATTGTGGCTTCAGTAGCCGCCTTCTTGCTCTCCCTGCCTAGAACCTGACTCTTCTCTAATCTGCCCTTCATACAGCTGCCAGGATACTTTTTCTAACTATCTAATCATTTTTTTTTCTTCTCAGAATTCTTCAATTTCTTATGGGGTAAAATTTAAACTATTATGTATTTGTCTATTTGGCCTCTCATTAATTGGTCATCTTTCAGTTTCAACTTTAGTCTCCAGCAGTGCTGAACTGCTTTCAGTTTTAAGAACATTCTGTGCTTTTTAAATTTTCTATTTCTTTGCATTAATCTTCCCTCTGCTTTGACCTTTCCTCTCTCTGCTTGCCAGCCTACTCTTTTCTACTCATCTTTCAAGTTCCAGCAAAGACTGCCTCTTCTGAGATACATGGTGGCTTCGAATCCAGACAGACCTAGGTGTTCCTTCTTCTGTGCTGTCCCTATACTTGGTACAAACCCGCAGAGTGACTGTTTTATTACATCATTGTTTCTAGCAAGTCTCATCATTAGAAGTAAGGTCATGGCACATAGAAGGTGCATTATAATTTTTATTTAAAATGCTGTACAAATATAACAGTATTTTCAACATAGGAATTTTCTTATAAATATTAGGCCCTTTCTAACTCTAAAGTTTTATGATCTATAAATCAGTTCTAGGGAGACCATTCTGATTTTATTTCTTTTTTTTTAAATCTATCTACAGTTGGCCAGAGGTCCAAGAGCACTACCAGCCCCTCAGATGAGTTTGCCTTCCCTGTGATCAACCTTAC
>NW_006440626.1:3916029-3953665 GCF_000325575.1 Pteropus alecto
TCTTTTAGTTTTCCCAGCCTCCCACCTAATACACATTTTAATCCTAAGTCATGATTTGCTTCACGTGTGACTCCATTGCCTTACCCCACAACCACCAATTCAGTCACTTTACTTTAGTCCCTCTAGTTAGCATACATTTTACAGTGACTGGAAACACACATGTACTAATATTCTAGAGATTCTCTAGAGAACCTAGAGATTTATCTGTCGATTTGGCTGGACTGCTGCTTCTGCGGTTGTGTTTTCTCCCATCCCACAGCTTTCATCCTGGGTCTGTGCTCCTGATGGGGGCCTTCGCAAAGCAAACGGTATATAGTTTAACTTCACTCACGTTTTATTTTTTAGGTGTTGGTTTCTGTCTCTTGATTTACTGCACTGGGAAGAAAAAGTCTTGATTTTTTTTTTTTTTCATGTTCCTCTCTCTGAGGGAGCCTGCGTCATTGAGAAATGTTTAACCTCATGGCCTTGCACTGAGGCTGGAAATTTGCCTAAGGGAACTCGAAGCTGGCAGTGTTTTTACTCAGATTCCCCCTTATGAGGAGGGGGATTTCAGCAGGGCCTGCCAAAAACAGGAAGATGTTGGGAATTTTTTAGTAGCAAAGCTGTTGCCATTTGGTTACTGGAAGTATTTGAAGAGTTTTCTGGAGATAAGCTTAGGCATTTTGAAGTCCCTTTGGGAGAAAGCAATAGCTTCTACCAGGTGTAAACAAAATTCAGGATGAGAAACTTCGCTTTTCAGTTGTATGGTATGTTGTTATAAGAAAACTTTGACCACTTGGATGAGAAAGAGAAACTAACCAGAGAGAGTTTTAGGAGTTAGAAACTCTCACTTAAGGAAAATAGCCTTGAGCCGAGGCTGATCTCTACAGACTATGGGAAGAACTTGGCTTTCTATCAATTCTGAATTATCCTAAGAGTAGATCATCACAGGGTTTTCTTTGGCATATCTCTTCTTCAAATTTCTATGGATATTGTCACTATATTCTATTTACAAAAGCAGTTT
The DNA here is from genome assembly GCF_000325575.1 of Pteropus alecto. Classification (NCBI taxonomy): domain Eukaryota; kingdom Metazoa; phylum Chordata; class Mammalia; order Chiroptera; family Pteropodidae; genus Pteropus; species Pteropus alecto. The sequence continues at coordinate 3,917,033 of NW_006440626.1, forward strand.
GTTGATACAAACAAGATATTTGCCCAGTAAGAGTTAGAATAGATGATCTTTTGTGTCCAAACAATGATCTCCCTATTAGGAGAAGGTGTGAACCAGCAAATGTTTAGAACATGACTACCTCTGCTTATTTTTATCTTTGTGTCACAGATGAGGAAAAGTTATACAGTTGTTTGCCAGTATGGAATGATAAGCTGAGCAGGTTCTGGGCCCTGACAAGGGAAGAATTGTAAAGTTAAACCATTTGCGGCAGCTTTGTGACCTTTTGGAAAATTGGAAACAACTACATAGTACTTAATACAAATACAGGCATTCCTACGCACTCGAAGGGATAGTTGGACTCATCCAGCAGGTTGTCATTTTATGCACTGGCTTCTGCTGTTAGCTTGGATGGTTAGGACTGATAACATGCATGGCTATTGTGAGACTTCTCTTTCTTTTGTATTTGTTAATTATTAATTATATACTTAATTCTCTGGTAGGTACTCTGAGGGATTTCTGAGAAGTAAAAGGAATGATTCTGAGACCCAGGATATTTATATTCTTGTTGTTGGAGATACTGGGGTTACAGAGGATTATAAATTCCTAAGAAAAAAGAGATAAATGAGGTCAGGAAAACTTCACGATAGAGGTAAGATTAGAGCTGGGCCTTGGAGGAAAAGTGCAGATTGGATAGGCAAATGTAGTCAGAGGAGGTAATAAGGGTGAGTGAAAGGCGTCTAGGTATCTAAGATTTTCTCCTTGACTAGAATTGGAGGTAGGGATAGTTGGAAAAGAAGATTGGGTTGAATAGGTAATAGGAGCCGGATTATTGAGGACCCTGAATGTTAAATTAGAGAGTTTGGCCTTCATCAGATAATGGGAAGTCATTTTAAACTCTTATAATTTATCAATCTGTTTCTTTCAGTAATTACTTCTTAAATTGAAGTTTTTATTGAAGTAATTGTAGATTTATAGACAGTTGTAAGAAATAATAAAGATCCCTTGCACACAATTTCTTTATAAGTGCTAAGTTTGTGAAAGTCGTTCCAAAGATTGTATAAATATATGCTAAACCTGCTTTTCATAAGCATACCGGAAAAGGGTGTGTATATACATCCTTTTTAATAGATATATAACAAAATATGAAGCATAAAATATGTGCCGGATGAGCAGGGTTCTTAGAATTAGAGAAACCGTGAATTACTTTTGGGAGGGGTTAGGAAGGGCTTCATGGTGTTGGTGCCGTATGAAATTATTCACTCAGCCCCTCGTATGTCCCAGGGCCTGTGCCAGGTGCTGGGGAAACAGTGGTGAACAAGACAGATGTAGCCCCTGTCCTCATGGAGCCTGAAATTTATCGTTGAAGGCAAACAAGTAATTATAATAAAATAGAATGGAAATTTAGGATGCCATGGGATGAGGGGATCCAAACAATTCTAGGGAATGCCACAGGAAGGCCTTGCAGAGGAAGGGATGTTTAATATGATCTGAAGGATGTTCCAGCAGCAAGAACAATGTGAAGACCTGGAGGGGTGAAGTAAAATATCACATAGCACGTATGAGGAAGCGATGGGCTTTTTGTTACAGTTAGTCCAGAAAGACTGCGTAGTATAGTGCATATGAGGGAAGGCTCTGGAGCCTGACTGCCTGGGGGGTACATCCTGGCCTCACCACTTACTAGTTGCCCTTGGGCAGTTACTTCCCTGTGTCTCAGTTTTCCCATCTGCAAATAGGCAAAACAAGAATTCCTATATCACAGATTAGGACTAAATGATTTAGGACATATAATGCCCTTAGATTATTAGTGCTTGGCACACAGCAAGTTCCAGTACAAGTTAGCTATTACTACCACTGCTATGACTATAGCTATTAAATGCAAGAAGACGAATGGTAATAAAATAAGTTAGAGATCCAAGGGGGTCCTGTTAAGAGTTTGGACTTTATCCTAGGAGCAATGGGAAGTCATTGAAGGGTTTTGAGTAGAGGCATGGCATTAGATTTGCATTTTAGAAAGATTCTGGTTTCAGTGTAGAAGATAAATTGAAGTGGGGCTAAGAAAGGTAGGTGGCAGGGAGGCCAATTAAGAGGCAGTTGCAGAAGTCCAGGTTGAGAGAGTATTCCTGAGAAAATAGTTAGATTGAAAAGACATTTGCTAATCTAGTCGTTCAGTAAATATTTATCAAATGCTTATTATCTTATTCTGAAGAGAGAGCTCACATGGAGCTTATGTTTTATTGGTAAAAGTGAGGTCAGTGGCAGCAAGCAAATATATAACATAACGTAATATTGGGAATAAGAAGTGCTATTAAGAAACAAAGCAGGGAAAGGGGATAAATGAGAAGAGTCTGTAACTAATTTAGAAAGTGTGGTCAGAGAAGGCCTTTCTGAGAAAGTGACATTTGAGCAGAGATCTGAATGAAGTGAAAGAGTGAGCCATGCTCGTATTTTTCTAGGGGAAAAACTTTCCCGGTACAGGTGTGGTCATGCTTAAAGTGTTCAAGGACTAATAAGAATGGTGGGGGAGTATGAATGAGGAATGGCTGGTCCACAAGGACAGAGATCTTGTTCACCTAGAATTAATTGCCTTGAGCAGTATCAGGCACATGATGGATGCTCATTGAATACTTGTTGAATGGATAGCTGGCAGATGGATGGATGGAATTTTGAATGAAGGAACAAATAAATGATTCATTCTCCCAAACAGCCCTGGAACCAGGAAGAGGGGGAGAAAGTTGTGGGTAAGTTTCCCAACTAGTGCTTTTTTTTCTTGTGAAAGGTTAAAAGTATGGACTCTAGAGCTAGACTGTTATGTTTGGATGCTGGCTTTGCCATCTGCTAGATGTGTGGCCTTAGACAAGTAAGTTACTTATCTTTTCGGTGCCTCAATTTCTTCATCTGAAAAATGGGAACAACATTCATAGCTACCTCATATCCAGCCTTATTGACATTTGGGGCTGGATAACTCTGTGTTGTGGGAGGCTGTCCTGTTTGTTGTAGGATATTTAGCAGTATACCTGGTTACTGCCTGCTAGATGCCAGTAGCAACCCTCCAGTTGTAACAAGCAAAAATGTCTCCAGATATTGCCATATATCCTCTGGGTGGGCGAGGGGTGTGGGCAAAATCACCTTGCATTGGGAACCACTAAAGAATTGGTATGTGTAAAGCACATAAACTAGCACCCGGTACATATACTGGTGTTAAGATTAGCATGGTGGCTTCTAGGAAAAATAAGTGTTTCTCCTTCCAGAAATTGGGGACAATTGAGTATCCCATTTGATTAAGTAAATAACAGAAACTTAAAAATAAAGCACAGATGCTAATGGAGTGTGGAAAAATGGGTTTGTCTATTCCCAATAAGATTTATTTCTGCATACTGCCATTTTCTATGGTTGGAATGCCTTCCTTTTTATTCAGGAACCTCTGGCCCTACTTTAGAGACAAAGATATATCTCAGTTGGAGATTTCTTTCAGGTGGAAGAATGGTAGTAATAGGTTCTCTCTGCAATAACTAGGATTTGAGAATATTTTTTGTAATGTAGACTTTGGGTTCTAAGATTAGAGTGTGCTTCTCTTCAGGTACACATTAGCTTTCAATAGAGTGCTAATGGAGGCCATTGTCTCTCCTAGTCAGAACTCACTAACCATAATAAGCATTTGGCCATCTGAAGAATTGAGATAATAGTGTATTCAACAACTAGTTTTATATATATATAAAATAATATTATATATATATATATTTTTTAAATATAGTACGTTTTTTATTGTGTATCACTTGTACTTATTGGTAACTGGTGCATTGGATGGGTTAGCTGTTTGCTAATCGTGCTTATCTGCTGTGGGTTTTAACTCTGCTTAAGCTGTGAACATGGTGATAAATGGGGGGGTCATTAGTTTTAGAAACACAATATAGAAAAACATCAGCTGACAAATGCAGCAGTTGGAATGAGATAATCGAATAAATTGTTCAGAGTCATGATTCATTACTCCTCATTTAGGAGATTATTACTATTTTAAAAGTTTACTTAAGTTTTCATACACAAATCTACATATGTACATAATTTTACATAGATGCATAAATCTGAAAATTTACATTCTTATTTTAAGTACAGACTTTTTCGCTTATCATTCCTTCCCGTTCTTTTTCCTTATTCTCCCACATTGGTGAGTCTTTACCCCCAAACCATGTAAACAACCGAGTGTATATCCTTCTGTGTTTTTCTCTGCACTCTCATCATCCTATACAGATCTATACACAGACAAGGTATTTTCTTTTTGCCATTAACTTGTTTTTAAATGGAATTATATGCATTTTTTTTACATTTTGCTTTTCTCTACAGTACTTAATGGAATCCCATCACATCATCTGACAGTTCAAATTAATTTTTTTTAATGGCTGCATACTACTTCATGGCCTGTATGCACTATAATGTAGTCAGACAGTCTCATAGAAGAAGATATTATATTCATTTTGCTTATTTTTTTGCTTCAATAAACATTTTTACATGTTTTATATATGTGTTTCTTAGGAGTGAAACTGATAAGGAGAGTATGTATTTTTATGTTCAATAGATGCCGTAGCCAAAATGCTTTTTAAAAAACTGTAACACGTCACATTTCCACCAGCCATGTATGAGAGTATCATTTTCCCTACCTCTCTGCTATATATAGGTGTTAGGAACTCTTAGGTTTTTGACTGGGCTAATAGGAGTGAAGTGATAGCTCATTGTTACTTTAATCTCTCTCCAATCAGGACTTTAAATAGGATTCTTAACAGGTTTGTCAGTTAAGCTATATGAAAGCCTAACTTCTGTGGACACTGCAGCCACATCTAGAAATGCCAGTAAAATATGGGTTGTAAGAGATCAGGGGACGAGCACAACAGTTCATTAACTGTAAAAAGCTGGATATTCAGATTCTAAGGCCCCTGGTAAAGGTAAACATGTTCTATAAAACTGAGTTTCGGTGGAATTTATGCCTATATATGTCTTTGCCTCTGTGCAAAACCTTCTTCCCCAGATCTTTGGCACATTACCTTCCAACAGAGATCATTTTTTCTGGGGAAGTTTTTTGCAGTGGTAAGCAAATTACATTCAAGGGAATTATATTTTATATGTCGTATTTTACCAGAAAATTGGTGCCATAATGGACTTTAATGTAGTTTATATTATGAATCATTTTCTTAGCTTTATAATTACAGTTTTAACAGTAATAGTAGCTACTGTGTTTTGACTGCCTCCCTTGTAGTAGGTATCTCATTTAATAGTTATTAAACTCCAACAACACTCTTTTAAGTTAAGTTAAACTTTACTTTGAGAGAAACTGGAACCTAGTTGATAAGTGCTAGAGCTAGGGGTCACAGCTTTGACTTCAAAGCATCTGACTATAAAAACCATTTAGTCTCTTGATTAGCTACAATATGAAAGAGCTTAGACTCATGGATAATTTTTTAAACTTTATTTTATCATAAATGTAGACTACCACAGTTAGGCTTTATCAGTACCAGGGGCTAATTTGTATGATCTTTTTCCACTTCCCTTTGAGATCTGGCAATGATGATAAAACATTACTATCATTACTAACATTACTAAGGATTCAATAATTAGTGAGCATCTGGTTGAAAGAGAATGTACTAGATGCAGTGAGTATTTGATAATGTTTATCAAGTATCCTGGGTAGATACTCAATAAATTTATTGGGTAGAGCCCTGTTTTATTTTGTAGAGAAATAAAATAAGAAACAAGATGTTAATCCTTTTCTTCAATGACTTAGCATTCAGTTGGAGAAAGAGGTAGTCATTTGCTACAAAATAAGAGGAAAATTTATGCTGAAGGTACAGCAGGTGGAGAGGCCAGAGTTTTTTTGAGGTTAATTAGGAAAGTTTTCCTGGAATAGATAAATTTTGAGCTAGAGTTTTAAGATGATGGACATGAACAGGTGACAGATCAGAATTCCCTAAAAGACAGTATACACAGAGAGTCAAATCCAACTTGGAATGTTTCAGAATTCTAAAGAGTGGAGTGTCACTTGAGATTCTAAATTGAGGGTTCTGTTTGATTAAACCCTTGTATAGGCTCTCACTTATTTAAGTGACTGCTTTGTTGTGAGTCCTCTTGTCATTTTGATTGCTTGAATTTGTGGGGATGAAGTTTAAATATAGGATCTGGATTCAGAAGAGAAAATTTGGCTTCCTGTTGATTTTCATAAAAATATAAGGGTTAGAGGTAATTTTAATTGTTCCTCACCATTCACCTAGTTTTATTAATCAGAAAAGTCACTGTTTACTAACAAGAAGGCTAATGTATTGATATGTTCAGAACCAAATCCTGGTTCTGAATTCTGGCCTAAATTCTGACCAGATGCAGCATTTATCTTGAGATTATCTGAGAATTTGAGATCTAAGAAATTTGTGAAAACTAGGTTAATTTTTTTCAACTACAGAGCAAGTGGTAATCAAATCTGAATTTTTATAATTTTTAATTCTAAAATAATATATTTGTTAAAATAACAAACTTTTACAGAGAAGTCTCATCACCCCCAGTCCAGCTTTGAACTTTAACTTCATGAACATTCTCATTAGAAGCTATGAAATTAATTATTTTCATCTAAATTTAACTGAATCTATCCAGTGGGCCTATGCAGTCTTACATAGTTTATTTTTATAAAGTATCCTGGGAAATTTTGATACCTTCTTTACGGTACAGCCTTGATAAAAAAATTTTTGTTATATCAGAGTTTCAAGGTGTAAAATGTGTGTGATGAAGGATACCACTCTTTAAAATTATGAAGCATTTCAAATGGGAATTGACTCTCAAGTATAGTACCATTTAGGGAGCTCAGTAAACATAGCGTGGTAAAGGGCTAAAAGTTCTTTCAGATTCCTGCATTACAGACACTATGTTGTTAAATGGGTCTCCTGTTTGTATTGTCCTCAGGTTGGAGCTTGTGTGTATCTATATAAACTGGAGGATTGATGTCATAAAGCAAAATATGTAACTCTAGTGAGTGAGTAGCTGCTGGGTAGCCTGATTTCTAGGGAAGTGTCTGGATTGCAGAAGAATTAACATGTATTACTCTTGCTTCAGAGAAGTGAAGGAGCCAGCACAGGCCGAAGGAGGTCTAGCACATTAGGACTTTGAAAATACGAATAATCAGACAATGAAGTAATGCGGAAGAGCCAGCAGAAACGTAGTTCGAAATCATCTGATAGTTTTTCTCTCCAAAATTGTGCACTGCTAAGTTCTTTGCCATTTAATAATGTGCAGAGCTTGTTTGGCTGGTGACATCTGAACCAGTGAAAAAGAGCAAATGGTGGTGTGTTATGTGCAGCACAAATGAACAGGTTTCTAGCCTGATTAGCACAGCTCTCCTGCACCTAAAGAGAAGAACTTCCCTTGTGGTTTCTTTAGGCGCTTCTTGCCTAACATACAGTGTAGCCTGGAGACCTTTAAGTAGAATGGAGCGTAGCAGGGATGCTCAGGTAGTTCAGAAGCTCAGTCACTGCTGGCTTCCCTGTGCATTGATGACAGAGGGAGAGTGGAGGAGAGCAGCAAAAAGGTGTCCTCTGCGGTATTAGGTAGGCAAAAAGATCCTGGGGTTCCCTGGAAGCATGATAATTATCCACAGAGGACTATCTTTATAAAGGAGATTGTAAACCACTAATAAGAAAAAGAGATGTAAGAGTATAGTATTCTTTTTGTTTATAGAGTTAGACTTTTTTTCCAGAATAAAAAAATTATAGACTGTACTTGAAAATCCTGTCCAGATTCTCCTCTGCTTCATACATTCTTCTGTTTGAGCTGACGTATGACTACCTAGTTTCATTGCAAAGGGAAATTTATGGAAGAAAGTTTAAATAAAATCATTTTGGCCCTAAAGGTCTGGGGTCACAGAGAAGACATTTTTTGTGTGTTGTATGTTCTGCCTTCAAAATCTCTAAATGACCACTGTTGTTTTCAAAGTCGTAAGAAATAGACATTTTAAAAAGATGGTTAAAACATTTTGAGTGTGATTATAGGGAGGCAGCAGGGTTTTGTTTTTGTTTTGTTTGTTTGCTTGCTTGAGAAACGTATTAATTGCTGTGCCTCTTTCCTCCTTGAAGTTGTGATTACTCAAAGGTACAGCCAGTGAGAAAACTCTCCTTCCATCTTGGTTTTCCTGTTTCAGAAAGTTCTGCTTGCAGTAAACAATCTAAGTGTGCGTTGGCAGCTGCTCCACGTTTGTGTTCAGACTGCTTATCAGTACTCTGCGTTGTCTCTGCTCTTTAAATGACTCAGTGTTAGAGTCAGAACGATGAATCCCAGGAGAGTGTGACCGGCTCCCTATTTTGGGTGATGGTTTTTATTTAATTTACTAGGTCATGTAATGTAGGCTGATATTAACAGTTTGAGAAATCCTAAAGGAATGTTAGTAACAAGAATGACATCTTTATAAGAAAACAGTTGTGTGAGTTCACTAAAATGTCAATTTAGTAATGTTAAACAGATCTTTTTTATACCTTGCTCCTCGTCTTTTCTACCTTATATTTTTGTCTGTATAGTGGGAGATCATGGGATGTCCTAAAGGTGGAAAATTAAAATTAAACAATGATAAAAGGAACCGTTTCCTGAACGTTTTCTGTATACCTGACACACTGATGATTGTCTCATTAAATTCACCTGAACATCATATGAATTTGGTGGTGATGTCCCCATTTTCAGGTGAGACTGAAAGCTTAGAGAGGTTAAGTGACTTACCAAAAGCCAGTCCATTCATAGATGGTAAGAGCAAGAATTTGGACAAAGGTCTGTTGAGTTCCAGGTGCAAAGTTCTCAGCCACTATGTCACATTGCCTCTATCCTGCGTCTGAAGGGCAGACGTCTCAGTAGGTCTTGGGTAGAAGAAAAAGCGATCTGGTTCTCTTGCTTGCTTTAATTGTTCATTTGTTTACTGTCTGTGTCTCCCTTCTCCGCAGTGCCTACCATATGCATAACACACACTTAATAAATATTTATTGAGTGAACAAGTGTGTATCATTAACCATGGAAAATGGAAGTGAACTGACATTTTTGTTTATAAAATTTTTGTAAGTATATGCTATATTTGTAAATGTAGTAAAGTACATCTTAGACTAATATTTATCAGGTTTATTTGTGGCATATATAGACATTTGAGTAAGAATAAAACCATTACAGTCCCATATGATTTCTGGAGATTATCAGAAAGTGAGCACTCATTTTCCTCATCCTAACCAGCCTCCCCACTGCTGGTCTTGGTGCTCCTTGCTTCCACACTGCTTTCAAAATGCCCTTTCTCTCTTTCTCTTTCTCTCTACCCTCTATTCTCCAAGAAATTGTTGTTTTCACACCTTTTGCTTTTGTACATTCCTCTTCCTTTTGTTGGAATTCCTTTCCCCGTCTCTTTGGTTGACTTTTTACTTGGCTCAGGTGTCTTCCTTGACTCCTCCAAACCCAGCTAGGCCCCCTCTTCGTGTTCTCTTCTAAGCACTTGCCGTGCTGATGGATTGTATAATTGGGTACGAGTCTGTCTTTGTTTCTTCGAACAGCCTGTATCATACTCTGCGAGGAGAGGGACTCGGGCTCTTCATTTGTCTGTGTCTCAGTGCCTGGCACATGGTAGACAGACAGTAAATATGGAAAGAAAAATGAAACAAAATACAAGATGTAATTTGCCTAGTCCCACCATAAATCTTAGAAAACCATTTCATTTTAGAGATGGAGGATACCCTATTAGCGCCAGCCCTTCCTTTTTAGATATGAAGGTGACACCCTGAGGTCATACAACTAAATAATTAGCAGCACGGTTGAAAAACAGGACTCTTTAGTCCCAGCCCAGTGTCCTTTCTTGTTTTTTGAGAAAAAAATTTTTTTCTTATTATAAAAGCAAGAATTGTTTAATGTAGAAAATTTAGAATATACAGATAAACAGAAAGGAGAAAGCAAATAAAGTTATCCTGTTCCCACCACCCAGATAGCCAGCATCCTTCCACTCTCTTCTGTGCACAGAGACATATTTATGTATGTTACAATTGTGGAATGACAACAGCTTGCATTTCCTAGATGCTTCTAGAATAGGCATTGTTCTAAGTGCTTTACGTGTATTAACTCATTTATTACAGCAACCCTATGAGGCGAATACTGTTATCCTCACTAAGTGGAGGCATAGAGATGCTAAGTATCTCAAGGTCACACAGCTAGTAAGGGTCTAGAGCTAGAGTGCCTGGGTTTCAGTCTTGGCTCTACAACTTACTAGCTGTGTGACCTCTATGCATAATATTTCATAATCTACTTTTTAAAAAAAAATGAGATTAATTTATATACTACAATGGCCACCCTTTTTAAGGGTACAGTTCAATGAGTTTTGATAAAAGGTAAACCACCACAACAATCAAGATTTATAGCATATTTCTATCAGAAAATTCTATCGTGCCTGTTTGTAGACAGTCTTCCTCCTCTTTCCCAGCTCCCGGCAATCATTGGTCTTATTTCTGCCATTATAGCTTTGCTTTCTCCTCAATTTCATGTAAATGTGATCATTCAGTGTGGAGCCTTTTGTGTTTATCTTCTTTCACTAGTATAATGCTTCTGGGGTTTGTACATGTTGTTGCTTGTAGCAGTAGTTGGTATTTTTTTTTAAGTCGCTGAGTAGTACTCCACTGTATGGATGTACCACGATTTTTTATTCTGTTCTCAAGTTAAAGGACATTTAGGTTGTTTCTAATTTTTGGCAATTAAAATAAAGCTGCTATGAATATTCATGTGTAGCTTCTTATATGGACATACTTTCTAATTTCCTTTTGTTTAAATACCCAGGAATGGGATTTACTGGGTTGTATGGTAAATGTAAGTTTAACTTTAAGAAACTTCCAAACTGTTTTCCAAAGTAACATCATTTTGCGTTCTCCTCAGTACTATGTCTGAGAGTTCCACTTGCTCCTCATCCTAGCCAGCAAATTCTTTTTTGGTGGTATTTGTATTCTGGCATTAGCCAGATAAAGTGAGTTCTCACTTAATGCCTTTAGAGAGGTTCTGCAACTTAAAGCTAAATGACGTATACTGTAACCAATTTTACCATGGGCTAATTTATAGAAATAAAGGAGTTAAGTTTCTACAGCATCTCATCACCGTTGTAGTGAAACGATCTTATTTGAGGACCTGCTATAATACTTACCTCTTCAGCATGGTCTTGTTAAAAAAAGGTGTTGCTTAAATGAATGATTTCCGAGATATATATATATACACACACATGTATTTTTTTCATTTTCCTTTTTCTTTCCATTTTTACGAATATCTGCTGAGCACCTTACAGTGCAAAGGGGGATGGATGAGGACAAGCAACTCTGTTCTGAGAGCCCTTTAGTTGGCCTTATGAGTGGGGGCCGTGGCAGATGATGGTGACACAATTGATTCTTATTCTTTACCTATTTTCCTACTGTAACAAATTGCTCAGCATAGAAGTTTTTCCTTCCATGCCTCTACTTGCTCAGCTTTCAAGTACTAAGGAACCTTGTGGGGAGAAGAATATGATGGCACATCTAGCTCCAGCAGTGCTGCCAGCCTTATTATCCACCACCACCCGCCTTTGGTGAAAATGCCAGTGAGTGTCATGGTGGCAGCTGTTTCCATAATTAGCTTGGGTAGGTTTTTCAATTCATTCTGGTGGTGTAGCTGCCTTGATTGCCTAATCAGTAATTTGAACGATGGGACTATGGTATCTAAGGAGTAAAATCAAATGGTGAGGTGAGTTGAGTTCAACAAGATAAGGGTATGAATCTCACATTTTTGGTGGGCTGCCCCTATTGTTGCAATACATTGTCTCTGACACTAGCCAGCATCTTAAGAGCCTTTCTTTTTGTTTCTAAAGGGAAAAGCAGATATGTACTCTGCTATATCTTCTTTTATAGATTTTATCAGCAAAATATTTGCAGATCGCTGAGGAGTGTGTCTATTCACTCATTTGTTCTTTCATTGAGCTCATTTCCTAGTTAACCATTATGGTTTATGGTACTCATCTCAATGCTGTGATGTGGCTTGTTTCAAAGTAAATTATTCCTGAGTTTTTCCCTTGGTACCTTCCCTTCCTCCCAGTTTGGTAGCTTTCATCTATAAATATTTAAAAAATAAATGTCAAGTGAAATAAAAGTGTAGTGTTTTAGCTCTTTGTTCCACTTGGGTGCATATTTTGCACAAGAATTGAGAAAGGCAGAGGAGAGAAGAGGGAACCTAGTCATGTGATACTGCTTGTCTGGCAGAAGCCTTTTGGTTCTGAGCAGAGAAACCAACTGTTTACTATTTTGGGTGAATGAGGTTGATTGGTTGCTACGAGCATTTTCTCTAAGAGAACCCTCTTCGTTTCCAGCTCTACACATTGAAATCAGTCCTGCTTTTTGGCATTTGGGTAGAGGAGGGAGGTGTCTGTGTCGAGGCCCAGTGCTGACAGGAAGAAATGTTTTCCAGGAGACTTACTGATTCTGACCTTCTGCTGTCACTGCTTTTAATCCCCCATTCCCTAAGTAAACTTAAGATCTAGCTGTTCTTGCAGCGAGTATTGCTGCAGAAATGAAGCACCCACTTTAACCTAAAGAGCAATGCTAATCAGATTTCAGCAAATAATAAATGGCCTCTTTAAGGAGTGAGGGAAGTTTATTGCAGTACTGGCCTTTGGCGTCTCACATCTCCCCCAGCATGCTGGAGGAGAAGACCAAGATTCATCAGCCCACGTGCAGGATTCTGCCACTCTCATGGATTGTCCTGCAGCCGAGAAAGGACAGCTACTCAGCACTGTGCCTGGCCCCTTATCACAGTTTGCGGGAAGGTTGGCATATTTATCCCTTTGGGATTTGCATGCTTTCTTTTCCTCCTCAACTTACTGCTGTCTTTTATCCCCTCCTTATTTCTCTATAACCATCCAAACTTTGACTTTAGGTAGTTTATTCTCCAGGGTTTTTGTTAAAGCCTTCTGAGTACTCAACAGATAGATAACTGGGCACAGCACTGCAGGGTATGTTTCATGACCTGATCGGACGGCGTCAGGGTGTTTCACTTCCTTACTCCTCTCCTTCCACCCATGCAGCGCTTGCTCATGTGCCAAACCTAGATATGGAAGAATGAAAACCTTTTCTTTAGTAAGGTAGGATTCTTCCCCTTTGGGTCTAATGCAGTGTTTTATCAGTAAAACCTACTCTAGCCAGAAGTGCTATACAAATAAGGAGGGAGCTATTTATAATGACTTCAGTTTCTTCTGTGTTAAATACTGAAAGTGGATAGATAACTGTAAGAAGGCTTTTTACTTGAATTGCATGTTAGTTTTAGTTAAGGTGAACAATTTGGACTGGACCTACCAATCTTTTTAGTAATCGTAGGATTACATTAGAATTACATTCAGGTGTATAAAAGATAGCCACAAACTATTTATTAGGTTGATACCCATAAAGTTTTCCTTTCGGAACATCCCTCTTTGTATTCTGAAACTGCTACCAAAAAAATTCATTGGAAGTAGAATGGACACATCTGAGTTCTGCAGAAAAGTTCAGTTTTAAATTAGAGGGAAATTCTTTCAGAGAGTTCTGGATTATGAAAAAAGGGGATAGGGACTGCATCCAAATTCTGTCAAATGCGAATGGAAAAGATTCATCAACGTTTCCCCTCTCCTGGCTTAGAAATCCCCTGCCATCCATTATCAGAGTTTATATACAGTTTCTAATATTAATGACAAATGCTACTTTTCTGAAAACATACAGTTCTTTTGAATTTTTGAGATCTCTTTGGGACTTTACTAACATTTGACAGGATGATTTGAGCATATGGAATCGTCGATGAATGAATCCATTGAAGAGGAGATGAGTGATTATCAGTGCTCAGTTTGCAAAGAGAATAATTGTAAAAATCGGGTGAGAGCAATTGATCTTTCTTTGACTATCTAGACATGTACTGGACTGATGTCAAAGAAACACCACAGCAACAGTAGATGGATTATTTGAGAGGCAGTATGGCTCAGGACTTAAACCTTTGAGCTGTTGCTGTTGACTTTTTGTATCCAGAGGATTGTAGTGTTTCAGATTCCCAATCTGATCATTAAGAATTTTTTTTTAAGTTAAAAAGTAAATAGGAAACAAATGTAGATTTGATATAACTAGGCTCAGAATGTAGTTTTAGACAACTGCCCTAAGCAATTAACTATTTTTCTGGTTTTATACTGTGCTTGGAACCTTGAGCTTAGAATTCTGAATGTCTATTGAATCTTGAGAGAATTCAAATTGTGTTTTCTACAATACATATACACATTGTTTTTTTAACTGACTGGCATTTTGTAAACTGCACTAAAGATATAAGTTGTGCATTAGATAGTGAAAGTATAAAGGATGGCTATCTGATGTTACTCCGTTTGGGCTGAAGCAGGTGTTTGAGGGATAAAGATAGTTCTCCTTTCAAATACTCAAAGATGCCTAGTGGAAATGACTCTTCTTAAGAAGTCTTGTGTTTTATTATTATACATAAATCGCTAATAATAATATTTTTCTTCTTTCATAGTTTTCTTGGTTATATCTTTTTCCTGATTAAAAAAAGAGATTCGAGAAGCGGGCACACGTTTTTAGAGATATCTGTTTAGGATGATTAGGGGGGCACGTGTGCTACTCTTTTTCGTCGTTTTAGATGACAGTTGGAAATGCCCAGAAGGACAGAGACCAGAGTTTTTTATTTACTTCTTATGACATTAAGATCTGCAGTTTTCTTTATTAATACATTTTGGCAAGGATCAGATCTGAATTTTATTTTAGGAAGACTGAGCCTTGAAAGATTGACATTTTGTGGTTTAATACGGCCTTCTGGTATAGCACTCTCGAGTGCTATATCTGTATTGTCCAGTATGGTAGCCACTAGCCATATGTGGTTATTGAGACTTGAAATGTGACTGGAGTGACTGAGAAGCTGAATTTTTCATTTTATTTGGTTTCAATTAAATTTAAATAGCATATGTAGCAAGATGCTACCATATTGGATAGCACAGTCTTAGACCCTTCACAGTGTGACCTTAGCCAGCCTTTCCAGCTACCTCTACTACTCCCTTTCGCAAACTTAGTGCTCCATATAAATTGGAGCGTATTAATCATATTCTTAACCATATAGTATTTCCTACCTTCATGTCTTGGTTCACGCTGTTCACGTTTTTGACATCCTTCAAAGATGACTTATATGCTGCTGCTCCCATGAAGCTTACTTGATCCTTTCTGTACTCTAGTGATTTATTATCTATCTGCAAACTCTTAAAGCACTTACAAAACTGTCTTTGATCAATGATTTGTTTTACATTTCTTATATTCTCCATTATATTTGTAAATTCCTTAAGGAGCTTGTATAGTGTTCATGGTCGTATGTGTGTAATAAGCTTAACCTTCTCTCTTTTTTTCCCCTCCCAAGGGACTTCCCAAACAAAGTATGCTTATACATAGTAGATGGTTCATATGTATTAGCTGAGTGACTCTACTGAGGTTACTGTGCTTCCTGGCACTAGAGGGCAATATCATGCTCATAAGCAAAATGCGTTTATCCCAAAGTGACAGATTTTGTCCACATTTAGTTTTATTCAGTCTCATATTACTAAGTCTAACCTTCATAAGGAACTCACATCCTTTAATTGTCAATGTTATAGATGAATAACCTTTTCCCATAATTGTCTTAAATTAAATTCAGAATATGACGTTGGACCAGGAGATTGGTGAGATTCTTACTAAGGAGAAACTGGTACATCTGAGAAACACTGGCCAAGGCAGTAGGTTTCAGAGATTAATTCCTTGAGGGCAGAAGCCTTTTTCTGGCGGGCAGCTAGTACTCCAGAACCAAGCTAATAGTCAAGAACCTGAAATTCTTGGTTTGATCTTGCCAATAGTGAGCTTGGCTGAGTTGCTTTAAGCTTGGCAAACCAGTTTCTTTTGTTGTGTATTGGGTATGATGTCTGCCATCCTAATTCATAGGGTCAAAAAAGATCATATGTGTGAAAGTAGCTTTGTAAGGTATTATATAAATGTATAAGGTTATTTTCCTTCTGAATTCTTACCTTGGACTTAGAACCAAGGCATGGAAATAGCAATTGATTACAAATATTTATGACATTAATTTTTTACATTTTAGGTAAAGAATGTACTCTGTTAAAGGTTGATGAGAGATATATTGATGTACTTATTACTAGATTGCACACAATGAGAAATGATTATAGTCACAATAGTTAGATTAACATATATTCTGTCCTTGGATATCATGCAGCCTTAAAATGAACTGTATGTGATAAAATGTGTGTATATGTGTGAACTCTATACATATATAGTTTAGACTCTTTTAGTCTCTCTAGTAGATTTGTTTTTTTTATATGCTCTACTCTTCTTAATATTAACTTAAAATATTCAGAATGAGTTAAGTATTTTGAGGTTTTTGGACTTGTTATAAAAAACCAGGTTTAAATACAGCTACTTAGCCAAAACTGGTATAGATGGGAAGTAAGCCTGAGCATATTTTCCTGCGAGGTTTGTGGGTTAGAAAAGAAGCAAGCCATTCTAGAAGAGGGTAGTATACTGGTTGCTTTTTGTTGAGAACAGCCATCAGTTTGGAACCTCCTCTAGTAAATCATTAGATTTATCAAATAAAATATTTAGCTGAAGTTCATGCAACCTCACAGTTACCAAACACTCTTGCCAAAGAGAGTTGTAGTCATAATATCTGCAATCGAATCATTTCCTGTTCAAGCTTGCAGGCGGGGAACTGTCTGAAACTGCAGTTCTGTAAGATTAGTTATAAAGAGAATGCTTTGGTGGGAGAGACCTTGACAGTATTAAAATGATAGCCTAGCAAGTGTGGGGACGGAGAGGGTAACCCAGGATCCTGGGACTAACCAGACTTTAAGGCATAGATCAGACTGTGAAAGCCCACTCTCATGGTGATCTGATTGAAGCTCCTCTGGGGCACCAGATATGTGCTGAACTCACTCGGGCAGTGGGCCAGGCAGATGGCACATTCCTGTACCGACCTTCGGAGTTCTGCCAGGTTACAAAGCTAGCATTGGAGGCGTGGCTGTGCTCTGGCATGAACAACCCGGAGAGCCTGCATTTCATCTAGCATTTGGTCCTCCCCAGTTGAGGGGATGCCTTGGTACTGGGTTGGTCTCTGAGTCCACTTTGGGTTTGGCATAAGTTCTCATACCCATGCCCCTACCCCATCTCGGAGTTGATTTTTATTGTCAGCACAGCCCCAGAACTGACTCATAGCTTCTAAGTGATTCCCCCATACTGGGGATGACCCAGGCTTAGCCTTTGAGATGCCACAGCTCCCCGCCCTTCCCACCCCAGCCTGTCTTTATTGACCCACATTTTTAGGTTTGACTAAACCTTTCATCTGAGAATAGGTGAGGGACTAGGCAAGTTAGGCTCCAGTCACTTGTCCCTTCATTTGCTTCGGTGTATCCCTTTGCACTGTGTAAAGGAAAAGTTGGGTGTGACACACTCCTTAGGCTTCACCTTTCTCTCTCCCCCCCTACCCCGCCCCTTTCCTGTTGCCCTTTTGATTTTTTAAAATCTGATACTGAGCCTCTCCTCCCCCCACTCACACACCAGTGGAGTCTCCTAAGCTATTTCTGTCAGTTTAATGATCCCCAGCTGTTGCTGTAGTTCTGGCTGTTTTCACGACTAGACGAGGTAGAAGGGCCACAGAAAGAGGGGTCTTGCTTGTGTGTCAAATCTAATGCATTTTTCGGAAACAACTAGGGTGAGACTTCTTAGGGCGGGGATGTTGATAGTGGGATGATTTGAAAATACAGGAGGAGGAAAACTACAAGTGAGTATCTGGGGCATTTTAAAAATAAGCAGTCTGCTGATAGGTGTGGCACTGTCTGCATCACTCAAAATTACACTTGAAAAATCTAGTATGTGGTAACTGGGTATAGTATGATCACTTCACCTTCCACTTCCATTTTAGCTGTGGAGCTGGAATGTTCCCTCCACCCACGGTGTGTGTTGAAGGAGCTAAACATCTAAATAAAAAAGAATATCTATGATAGGAAGATATATGGAAGTCATTCCTGAAGTAGCCAGAAAAAGCATTGATTTTAGTTCTGCTTTAACTTAATGCAGGTTTGTTTCGTAAAATTTTGTGCAAAACCTGCAGTAATGAAATGTTCCACTTGCAAATTCAACCACACAAACTTTAGGAAATGTAAAGTTGCAGTTCTTCTAACAACACGAACTCCCTTCAGTTACATATACATTTACTTTTGAGATGTCTTTACTAATTCTGGAGGGTGGGGAGTGGGAAAATCCTACAGTTAAATGGGCTACTGTGTTATAATAGACTGGCTTTTCCTTTATATATTTGATCTTGAGAATTTTAACCCAATAATTTTAGCTGATAGACTTTCACACTTCATATACTGCATGAAGTTTAATTTTATGGATTTTATTCTAATATAAAGAAGGAGAATTTGCTGTTACCTTTACCAAAATTTACTTTAAAGTATTCTTTAATTTTTTTGAGACAAACATAAAATTTTATATCACCTAGGATTTAAGGGTGAGAAGTTATTGTTTCTTTTTCTTTAAATACCCATACAGAACTTTACATATAAACATTTGAAGAACTTTCAGATTGTGTGTGTGTGTGTGTGTGTGTGTGTGTGTGTGTGTGTTTAACCCATTTGGCCAAATTTCTTATTACCTCTCTGCTTCCTAATCTTTCCCCTAGAGAAAAAATTTTTTCATTTAATAAATTATTTTAATCAGATATTAATTTTTTTTCTCAAAATGTCACTTAAATGAAATGTCAATAATTACTATATACACTGAAAGTTAATTTCAAAAAAAAAAAAAAAAAATATCAAGAACCAGGGAAAGCCTATCAGGACAGTTTGAAATACTTGACTAGAAAAAGCCAACTTTTTAAGTATTACAGAATTTATATGAGGATACAGACCTCCTTCATTATTTCAGTCATCATTCTTCTACCACGCTGTGTGCTTCCCTCCACCCCCTGCCAAGTCCATGTTATAAAGCTGTAGAAGGAATAAGTACTCTAGTATAGTTTTAAGGGGGGAAGAGTTTTATCACTTCTGGCTTGCTGTAAAATAACCCCCCCCGTTCCAAGTTTTAAATCTGCTCACCTGCCCTCGACCAAGGTGGGTGCAGAACGTCAACACCAGTAATACCAGCAGGGAATAGCAAATGAGATTTGAGGCTGCCCACATTTTCTGGACGAACGTGCAGAACTAATGCGGCTGGGAAAACGCTGTTCCTGGCGCCTTTAACTTTGGAAGGAATTGTTCAGATGGCCCTGCCAGTCTAAAGGAAGCACATTTCCAGCTTATCTTCACCCCATCCAGACATCTGGTGAAAGTACACATTATGCTCAGTCTTGTGTGGTAGGGTTGTGTGAGCATTGCCTTATATCTCTTCAGAAAAAGGACTCATGACATCGAAGTAGCTGGTAGTTTGAAATCTGTCTGTTGCAATTAGAGAAGGAGATGACTTCAGGGGGAAGGTGAGCACCTACCTGAAATGAAATGGTGAGCCCCAGATTTCTGAGGACATGGAAAAGAGGTTTTTATTTATTTACTTAGTTATGATTAATATTTTTACTATGACTGGCATTAAATGTGATGTAGTAGAAAAAGCATAGACTTTGGTATCAGGCCGATCTGTGTTTGAACTCTGACTCTACCTGTTACTGGCTGTGCAGTTACTTAACCTCTTTGAACCTCTTTCTTCATTTATAAAATCAAGGTAATACATACCTTAAATAGCTGTTGAAATTAAATGAGTGACTGTAGTAGTACATCCAACTCAGTAACTGCATAACGTAGGAGTTCAACATATTAGATTCCTCCTTTCTTGTATGTTAGTTTCCTTCTCAAGACAAGCACTTGCTGTTTTTTGCTGCCTGGAAGGCTCTGTCTCCATATCTTTTCATGGTTTATTATATTATTTAGGTTTCTGCATAAGAGTCATCTGTCTCTTTGCCTCTGTACTCTGTCTGAAATTACCACCCTCAGTCACTCTTCTTATTCTCACTGTATTTTTTCACATAATGTATTACCAGAAATTATAATTAACTTATTTCTTATGTTTCCCCCACTAGAGCATGTGCTCCTGAGGGCAGAGACCTCATCTGTCCATTTTACTGCTGTATCACCTAGCGCAGTGCCTGGCATATGACAGGTGCCTAATAAATATTAGTTTAATAAATGAATGAATGAATCAACTCAGAATCTCCCTAGTACGAGGGAAGAATCCCTAGCAGAATCAGAAAGGAAGTTGTATCAGGAAGTGGGTGCTCTCTGCCTTTCAGTATGGATGTTCCTGCATTGAGAGACAAGTGGGAAGTAGGCCTGTGAAGTTCTCTTGTATCCTAGACTGCCTCCTGTCGCTGGGAGAAGCCCTTTAAATGACCTTTGCATGTGATCACCGTATCCTGTTAAAGTCTGTTCTTTTTGGAATTTGAGTATAAGGATCCTTTTAGATTCTAGAGTTCTCAAATGTCATACTGTTCACTGAAATCACCCGGATTTTCCCCTGGTTAGTAAGTATGTAGATCGTCTTTTTCTAGCCACATCATAGCGCTATTAGTGTAGTGTCTTTTTAAACATGGGGAACTGGTATATTTTATGAAAGAAAAGAGGTGCAACATGTAATAGTGGTTATGGGCTCCGGCTGTAGATTGAAATAGAGCTGGGTTCCAATTTTTGCTCTACCCTTCACTTACTCTGTGACCTTGGGCAAGTTACTTAATCTCTCTAATCTTCACTTTCCTCATCTAGAAATAATATAGTAATATCTTTCACATAGCTTTGTTTTAAGAATTAAATAAGATGACATATGCATGTTTTCACCATTTTATAAGTATTATTACACAATATAGAGACATTTTATTTTGCATATTTTAGTAGCTCAAGTTAGATTATCATAAGTTTATCTTTGTAAATTAGCAGGCTAGACGTATAAGTAGCTCAGGTTTACCAAACCAGGATAATGCCTCATCTCTGTCGTTATCTTTGACAATGTTCAGATTTAATAGAAGGTATTTACTATTTTTTTGGTATTATTTCTGATTTCTAAAGCAGGTTATGTGAGAGGTAATTTAACTCACGTTTACACATTATATACAGCTATGGAAGAGAAATTTATGGGATTGTGAAAGGGGTGAGTGATTGAGCATATCAATAAAACTTAATCAAATTTGAAATCTTATTATAGATGGTTTTTGGCGTGTGTGATTTTGAACGGAATTAAAGATTTCTCTTTTTAAGTGTTTGCAACGTTGTTCATTGTATATGTTTATGCCACAAATCATTTTACAAATCGAATTTATTAAAAGGCCCATTATTATTTGTTTTTCATAATTAATTAGGCATTTGTAAGAATTAATCAGCAATTTCTTTCTGCCCAAGACATGGTAGGTAGCATTTCAGTTTGAGAAAACTTGACCTTTGATATATTTTAGTAATTGATTTATAAATCTTTCTGAAGGGAGAATCCATGTTTTTTTTTTTTTTTTAAGTAAACCTTTTTTATTTGGAATAATTTATAGATTTACAAAAAAGACAGACAGATAGTACAGAGAGTTCCCGTATACCCTTCACCCAGTTGCTCCTGATGTTAGCATCTTACATACCCATGGTACATTTGTCAAAACTAAAAGATTAACATTGGTACACTACCAGGTAAACTCCAAACTGTATTTAGGTTTCATCTATTTTCTCACTGATGTCCTTTTTCTATTCCAAGATCCAATTCAGGGTACCACTTTGCACTTAGCCATATGCCTTTTTGGATGGTGGATCGGTAGGATCCCAGAGAGAATTAACTTTCCTTTTCTCACCTCCACTCCCTTCTTTTTGTCTTAAATCCGCATCTGAATTTCAATAGGTCCCTCTTTCTTTGGTAACAGATGAATGTACCTTTCTGGGTCCTTTAACCACTATTTTTGTATTGACAGCTTAGAGTTTCAGGAGCATGTTTTCAACACTCACTGTTTATTTAATTTTATTAATAAATGGGTACCAATTCTTCTACCTTTCTCCAAGTCTTGCTGTTTGTACATACTAGGCTGTCTTGAGTCTGGGAGCAGAGTGTGCTTCTTTACTAACTACGTGTTCCAGAATTGCCTAATAAGAGGAAACAGTTCTCTCTTCCTTTCTCTTTTCCCTTCCCTTTCTCCTTCCCCTCTTTTCCCTCCACCAGCTTTCTCCCCCAACTTCCTTCCACTTCCCCTGTCTCAGAACAACTTGAGATAGATTTTAAATAAAGATGTTTTGATATAAGGCTCTTTTACTTTGCAGATGAAGCATCTTGTTGGAGGTGTGGTACTAGATTACTAGCAATTTTTACTCTTGTCCTAGAGAGAAACTATCTCATGAAACATTTATATTCAGTTTTACATATATACACACATATACATATATGTCTACACACATACATGTGTATACACACAAATACATACATAAATGTACACACATATACACATATGTATTATTCTAAAGAAGTAATACTCCTCTGGGCCCCTACTTATTCTAATCTCCCACAAATCTTTCCCGAGAGAGCCTAGAAAGATGTAAAAGAGGAGAGAGGTCTCCCTTCCCTTTCTCCTGTCCGTCACCTGTGTGTGTGTACGCAGTTTTATAAGCACTTTTCTCATACATTGTGGTTTTTTGAGCTTCAAAGACAGGGATTATTTTTCTAAATTGTATTATAGTGAGAAAATCAAGGCTAAAATAAATTAAGTGACTAGATTATGTAGCAACAGAACCAAGCGTGGAACCCCTGTCTTTCAATTATTTTTTTGATGTTCTTTGGTTTCCTCTTAAAGGTAAATTCTGTAAGTATATATTATTGCATTTCACTCGGAACTTATATCGACATAACCGACTCGATATGCTATGGCTTGCCCCTTTCCCCAGAAATCATAGGTTGACAGTAAACCCTTCTGGTTAAGGGTAGGGCTAATTATAGAATACATTGGGCCTTTAAAATGCTGTTGTTTATGTTAACAGCGCAAGCCAGAAATACGTTTTGGTGCAGTGTACACTGTGCTATCCCATTTAGGCTCATTTCCCAAGTTGAAGGAAGAAAATTAATCTTGAAAAGGACTAGAGAAATTTAATTTGGAAAGCTTTAGGAAATTATATATAAGAAGCAGGAGAAGAAGAAAATCCGGGGCTGCTGTAGGATAGGGTAGGGATTGAGAGGCAGGAAACAGGAGAGGCGACAGAAAGGAAAAAGGGAACAGACATCTCGCCTCTTTCACATCTTTCTAGGTGCTCTCAGGAAAGATTTGTGGGGCGTTAGAACAAGTAGGGTCCCAGAGGAGTATTGCTTCTTGGGAATGATATCAAGAAATTACTTGAAACTTTAATACAAATTGATCGTGAGGATAAAATATTTTTAAAGCCCAGTTTATATGTTCACTAGTCCTACCCCACATAGAAAGGATTTGTTTCTCTTCTTTGTAATTTCCAGTGTTGGGTAGTATCACCTTTGCACTCCTATAGTATCTAAAAAATAAATAACTATTTGAATTTGTACTATTTTTTGTTTTTTAAGAAACTGATGTTTTTATTAATGTGCACATGTGTATCATGCATAAGAGCAGATGACTGGACTTTGGCAGGGATCCTTAGTAGTAGGGCATGTGTGCCAGTTAAAGTTGAATTTTCCTATGACTTTTTAAGTAAAAATCTATATTACAGATATTAGTATCTTTCCTATAGCATTGTAATTACTCATTTTGAGTCCCCTTCTTTTCCATTAGGCTTGAGAATTCCATGAGGATGAGAACAGTGCCTTTGCATATATATGTATCTCTAGCAGTCAGCCCTGGCTTTGAGAGATGTTTGAATGCGTGAAATGAATCATGGGAGCAGTCAAACCACTTTGTTGGGATGTGGTGTCTGAGTATATTTTCTTAGAAAATACTCTTCACTCTTTTAAGTCTTTATTTAATGGTTGTTTCTTCCACGAAAATATAAACTCCACTGAAGGCTTTGACTATATCCCCAGTAGCAAGCAAAGAATCTGGCATTTCTTGAATGCCTTATATTTCTTGAGTGAATGCCTAAGGAAAGTTTTGACAAAGAGCTAAGGAAGAACTGAATAAGGCATGAATAGATGTGCTGACCAACTGGTACATGAACCCTAGAGCAACGAAGCAAGTGTAAAGCGAATAAATGAAACTGTGCCTTTTCTTTTTTTCATTCAGTTACCCTGAGCTCTCTGTTTTTCAAGTTTTAGTATCATAAACAATTGTATAGTAGTAAAGAAGAAATGAGAAAAGATAATTATTGCCGAAAATTAAAGGAGGAGAAGCTATGGATTCCAAGGTCTGACCTCTCTACTATCCTCCAGTGAAGGCTTTGACTTTTTTTTTTAAAATTAAACACTGATTATAACTTGTACTTACTTATATGTGATTTTGATGTCTGTTATCCCAATGGACTGAAAGGTTTGTGTGAGCAGAGACCGTAGGTGTATCCAGCACCTAGCATAGTGCTGGACACGTAGTATGGGCATACCTCGGAGATATTGTGAGTTCGGTTCCAGACCACCACAATAAAGCGAGTCATAATCTTTTTTCTGTGGAGGGTCTTGCCTTCAATTTGTAAAAAAGAAACTCAACATCTGTGAAGCACAGTAGAGTGAAGTGCAATAAAGTGAGGTGTGTGCCCGTAGTAAATATTTGTTAGAAGAATGAATGAGAGGATGAAAGGAGTAGGACTCTCTCCCCATCCTGACTCCCTATCCCTATTTTGGTGGCGATTCTGCAAAGTAACCCAGGCAGCAGAACAGGAGGAATACCCTCTTCTGGAGGCAGCCTTCACCTCCTTTTAATTATACATTCTAAGAATGAAACTAATTGAACGTTCAGAGAATAGCCTGGTCCTGAGTGATAGGTAATATGGTTTTACAGTTTGGGTGTCACTAAATGATTTTTCAGGCATATAAGATTAGCTGAAGTATAAAATATACCAATGAAATAGGTATAATTCATTGCAACGAAGATAAATATTCTAATTATCAGCATGCTAAGCTTCATATAAGGCTAAATCCACACTATTTCTTCTCTTAGCTTCCCAGTAAAACACATTGTCCAGTTTGAAGCATAGAAGTAGTTGTGTCTATTGCTGAATTGATTTGTATTTGTTTATTTGTTCTGAGACTGGTACCTGAAGGTTAATGAGGGCGAAAATGTACCAGTTATTAGGTGATCAGGCTTTGGGAGTTTATGGAAGGAACAGAATTTGGAGTAAGAATGTGCTATCTGAAATTAGTTTTAACAATTAATATTTATTAAATAAATGTGCTAGGCTGTATGTAAAAGAGAACTTGGAATAAGATGTCTCATATCACAGGCATTAGGTTTAGATAGAAAACTCACAGGAGTAAGTCTAGAAATACCAGATTTTTATCTCTTTAGGTTGTTAGTTTGTTATTTAGCCATTTTTTCCCCCTTGATAAACCTTCAGTGGTCGATGACATGTAATTTTCAAGGAAGAGATGTGTTGGGAAATGGAAGTTTTCTCCTGTTATAAACTTTTAAACAAATTTAAAACAATTAATTTAAAATTTGAATCATTGAAAGCATGAATATTGAATCATTGATCAGTGCACATCAACAAATGATGTGCTTTAAAGCAGTTAATTGAGGCATCAAAAGAAAGGCTGCTTACCATTTATTAGTGAATTAAATCTGCTTAGCACTATTTAATTGACATGATCTATAATTGGTGTGATGAATGTAGATGGAACATGTTCAATTTCCCAATGTAAAGTGAATCTAAGTCCAAAGTAGCATTAAATGGGGCATCAGTTCTTCACCTGGCAAGCTTTTGAAAAACACCAATGCCCAGGCCCCATTCCAGACCAATTTAAAACCTCCTCAGACGATTTGATTTGTGAAGTAAGGGTTGAGAATAACTGGAATGGGGGAAAAAATTCAAGGATAAGGATACAGATTTTGTTCCAGTCCTGGCTCTTTTTTTTTTTTTTTCCCCCTTCAGTATTTTGTTGAGGAATTTTGTATCTATATT
This sequence comes from Pteropus alecto, assembly GCF_000325575.1. NCBI lineage: Eukaryota > Metazoa > Chordata > Mammalia > Chiroptera > Pteropodidae > Pteropus > Pteropus alecto. The sequence goes on from NW_006440626.1 coordinate 3,943,065, forward strand.
CATAAGGGACATTGGTCTGTAATTTTGTTGTGATGTCTTTCTCTGGCTTTGGTATCAGAGTCATGCTAGCCTCGTACAATGAGTTGGTAAGTGTTCCCACCTTTACTTTCTGGAAGAGTTTGAAGGATTGGTATTAATTCTTCTCTTAAATGTTTGGTAAAATTTATCAGTGAGGCCATCTGGGCCTAGGTTTTTCTTTAGAGAAAGATTTCTAGTTACTAAGTCAAACTCTACTTGTTTATAGGTCTATGTGGATTTTTTTTTCTTGAGTCAGCTTCAGTAATTTGTGCCTTTCTAGGAATTTGTCCATTTCATCTAAGTTATCTAATTTGTTAGCATATAGTTCTTCATAGTGTTCCCTATGACACTCTAAATTTCTGTAGATTTGGTGGTAATATCTCCTTTTGCGTTCCTGATTTTTGTCTCTGTATTATCTCTCTTGATTATTCTAGCTAAAGGGTTGTCAATTTTGTCAATCCTTTCAAACAACAAATTTTTGGTTCTATTCATTTTCTTTTCTATTGTTTTCTGGTTTTTATATCATTGCTTTTGGTTTTAATTTTCTTCTACTTAGCTTGGGTTGAGTGTGCACTTCTTTTTCTAGTTTCTTAAGGTGAGAGCTTTGCAGTAGATATTTGAAATCTTCCTTATTTTCCAATATAGGCATTTACATTTATGAATTTCCCTCTAAACACTACTTTAGCTATATCTCATAAATTTTGATTTATTATTCAGTTCAAAATACTAATTTACCTTATCTCCTTTGACACATTGGCTATTTAAGAATATGTTTAATTTCTACATATTCATGAATTTCCCAAATTTACCTCTGTTGTTCGTTTGTAATTTAATTCTTTTGTGGTCAAAGAACATACTTTGTATGATTTTAATTCTTTTAAATTTATTGCGACTTGTATTATAGTCTAGTATATGGTCTGTCCTGGAAGAATGTTCCGCGTGTGCTTGAGGAGATTATGTATTCCACAGTTGCTGGGTAGAGTGCATTGTTCAGGTCTTTTGTATTCTTGCTGATTTTCTGCAATGGTAGAAAGTAGGAGAGGGCGAAGATGTGAGACTGCCTGGTCCCGAGGGGCTGAGTAGGACAGAGACTGCAGCAGCTGCAGATGCCTCTTAAAGGGAATGTGTCCGTGAGTGGACTTTCGTGGTGACAGACCTGCTTACACTGAGTACCAACCAGCACCAGGTCAGCTGCTCATGGGTCACCAGGGACTCAGAGGGGGACACTGAATTAATTGTTGGAGCAAGGATCAGAGGCAAGGATCTCTCTCGTACAGAAGTGCCGGACGTATCCATTAATAGGAGGATTGAACCACCAATATAGAGGATGGGGGAACCAAGGACATCTAATCAGAAGGACAAGAAAAAAGAAACCAAGACTATAATAATTTAAGGAGCCTATGGGACACAATTAAATGTAAAAATATCCATGTCATAGGGATACCTGAAGGAAAACAAGACATTGAAGACCTATTCGAAGAAATAATGATGGAAAACTTCCCTAACCTGGTGAAAGAAATAGACATACAACCACAGGAAGCTCAGAGTGTCCCAGAAAAGATGAACTCAAAGAGGCCTGCACAAAGACACATTATAATTAAAATGCCAAAGGTTAAATACAAAGGGAGAATCTTAAAAGCAGCAAGAGAAAAGCAATTACCTCCAAGGGAGCACCCATAAGACTGGCAGCTGATTTCTCAAAAGAAACTATGCAGGACAGAAGGGCTTGGCACAAAATATTCAAAGGGATGAAAACCCAGGATCTACAACCAAGAATACTTTATCCAAACGATAGCAAAGCTATCGTTTAGAGTTGAAGGACAGATAAAGAACTTCCCAGACAAAAATAAGCTAAAAGAATTTATCAACACAAAGCCAGTATTACAGGAAATGTTGGAGGGAGTTCTTTAAGAAGAAAAAACATGCATCAAAAACACGAATAAATACATTCCCATCAACAAGTACCTCAAATGGAAAAGAGTTAAGCACTCCAGCCAAAAGATAGAGTGGCTGAATGGTTAAGAAAACAAGACCCCTAAATATGCTGCCTACAAGACACATTTCAGATTAAAAGACACATGGATAGGACTGAAAGGAAGGAGATGGAAAAAGATGTTGCCTTGATGGACCTAGAGGGGATAGCGCTGAATGAAATAAGTCAGATAGAGAAAGACAAATGTTGCATGATTTCACTTACATGTGGAATTTAAATAACAGAATAGACAACAACAACGGAAACAAACTCATAGATAGAGACTATTTTGAGGGCTACTAGATGGGAGGGGGGTTGGGAGGGTGGTGAAAAAAGGCAAAGGGATTAAGAAATACAAATGGACAGTTACAAAATAGACATGGAGATTTAAAGTGTAGCATAAGAAAAATAGTTAACCATGTTGTAATAAAAATGTAAGGGGGAAGAGGGGTACTAGATTTACTGGGGTGATCATTTTGTGAGTTGTATACATCTCTAATCACTATGCTGTACAAGTGAAACTAATATGTTATTATATGCCAACTGTATTTGAAAAAAGCTCATTGAATTGTACAATGTAAATATGAGCAACTATTATATTTTAATAAAGCCAGGGAAAAAAAACTAAAAAAGAAAGAAACAATTGAATGCCTACGGTGTATTAAGTGCTTTGGAGTTGGGGGGTGGCATACTTTCTAAGATATGCTCCCTGCCCTCCAGGAGTTTATAAACTGGTAGGTAAGAGAAGATATATTTAGAAGTAAGTATCACACAGGGCACATAATTAGTGTATTTTTTATATCAGATAAAAGGGAGCCCGCAGGAGGCCTAGAGTAATTCTGAATGCTGAATCAGGAAAGTCAGGTGAAGAGGGTAGGCATTTCCAAGTGAAGTGAATGAGGACCTGGGAAAGTACGTAGTACTTGGGGAAGAGTAAGTTAGATAACCTTGACCGGGGTGACTTAGAATGGGAGAGAGCACAAATAAGGACACAAGCCAGTGAACTGTCACTGCAACATGGGAAGACACGGTGCAGTGAACTCGATAAAATAGGAGAGCGGAAGAGATGGAGTTGGCTCAGAAATTTTAATATTAGTACTGAGGAGAGGATAGTGATACCATCAAAGAGAGAAAGGATGGGAAGTGGATTAGGTTTTTGGGAGAAAGACAAGTTCTGCTTTGGACCTGCTGAATTTGAAAGGTAGTCAGGAGCCTAGTTACAGTTCTGCCATTCTTGGAGGCCTTCTTAAAACTGCTCTTTGGATGGAAAAGACAGATATTAGGGTAATATAATTCCTAATAGATGCAGGTCCCCCTTCAATGTGACTTGCAGGGACCTTATAATTGAAGACTTATCATGTAAGGGGACTTTCCTTGGCCCATGGGATGGATCCTCCTAACCCTCTTTTATTCTGAACATTTTCTCAGTCTCCAGATGCAGACCTCGCCGCCATCATTCTGCATGATGTGCAGTGGTAATAACCCTTTAGATTTCCTCAACATTTGAAATTGAGTTCATTGACTTTTAACTTGTGAAAAATCCCTGTGAAGTTGTTTGCCAGAGTGGAAATAGGAGAGTCACCTGTCACCCTACCCTAGCCCGGATGTGCTTTGAATCATCAGGTTTGGTTGTTTTACTTCAACAGAAAAAGGTTCTAAGTGAAGAGGAAGAGGAAGAAAAGTTATATTAATGGTAAAATATTTTCTGGCCTAGCAAAATGCATTCCTTGGTGAAAATAGGTATGATTTTTAGATACAAATGAAAAGATTTTACAAATAACATTTCCTGATCTGTGTGAATAGCTATGTCATTCACTAAACCTATGATGGTAAACATTTGCTACCAGAAAGAAAGCGTAGAACGTCTTGAAGGCTTTTTCTGCTGGGTGTTGGTCCTCATTATAGTTCCTTTGAGTTAAGCATTTGTGTTTTTTTAGCCTTGTAGGAGGTTTTGAGCAAGAGGCAAGAGTTTGGCACTTTGTGGATTGTTATCGCCCTGCAAGACCCTTCGCAACTTCCTCTTGCCGCCCGCAGCAGAACGCGGAAACTGTGCTGTATCAGGCCACTTCTGCAATTAGTTGCAATTCAAGGGGATCCTTCTTTTACACTACACCCTTCTGTTTTGAGACTTCCTTTACATTTGAAAATGTGTCTTTGGTGGTGGAATGCCCGACTGAGCCTTCATCTCCCCTCTCTCTTTGCTGCCCTGCAGTGCTGCAGTTGAAGCTCCAGCAGCGCCGGACGCGGGAAGAACTGGTGAGCCAAGGGATCATGCCGCGTAAGTACCACGCTCTCTTTCAGCAGGTGATAGACTTGCTTTTAGGACATGGTTGTGTGTAGCCAGTATTCCACAGAAGGCATTCAGTGGAAAACAGAGGCGACAAGTGTCATCTTTCACTCTTCTTGTGCCTTTCCAGGTTCAGGGACTCTTAAATCACTAACAGTGAAGGTAACTGCCCATCTCCATCAAGTTCAGTGAAACAAACAGCATTAGGTTTAACCATGCCATTGAATCATCCTTAGCGTTTGAATTGCACCTTTAAACGGGCTTTTGCACCCTGTTGCTCTTCCTTTAATGGGAGGAATAGATCTTGAGCTGGGTATTGTGATGAACTCACTTTGTGCCTACGATTTGCCTTAGTGTTCAGGTTCTTGGGAGGAGAAAACCCTTTTTCACTTGGTGTTTTGAATCAACTGCAGTTCTATTTAGAGCAAGATCCTCAGATACCCTGAGGCTGGCATGGGTGCGAGTGTACTTGAATGGAGACTTTGGTGGGGTTGTCGCAGAGCTGGGCATAGTAGATGCAGAACTGTATCACTTAGAAATGAAACCAACCTTGGAATCTGTTAAGAGGAATAAGAAAATTTGCTTCTAATACCAACAGCATTACAGACTGAGAATTCTACCACTGAACCACCAGTGCTTGCTCAGTTAGCATTGCATACTGAGTGGAAGCTGGAGCCAGCAAGATTTACTCTTTTTGATATATTTTTTAAGTAATCAGCAGAGAGCTTAGACTCTCCCTCTTCTTTCTTTTCTCTCTGTATATTATCACTACTTGGATACAACCTAATGAAGCTTTAAAAAAAAAAAAAAGTCATATAACAACTCTTAGCTTCATAGTGGGGAACACTGATATTCTTTACCTTAACTCAGTGCCTGCTGACCTGCTGCCACTGTATTTTCCTGATTCTCATTCATTCAAAATATTGGAGTACCTAGTACTTGCCCACTGATACAGCAAGATGAATCCGGCTCCTGCTCTCAGGAGTTTTATATTTAGAAGGAAAATATCATAAACAAGTAGACAAATAAACAAGATAATTTCAAAGTACGGTTTAGTGTCATGAAATAAATTAACTGGTTGGTGTGTTAATAAGTAGTAGGAATGAGGTGGGGTCACTTTGAATAAGATGGTCAAGAAAGGCCTCCCTGAACAGGAAATATTTGAGCTGAGATCTGAAAGATTAGGTAGTTAGCTATTCAGAAGTAGGAAGAGGGCCCAATGAGATGGAAAAGCAAGTAAAAGGGCCTAGTGCAGGAAAGGGCCTGGCATGTTTGAAAATCTCAAGGATGCCAGTGTGGCTGGGGCCAGGTAAGTGAGAGAAGAACAGGGGCAAGTTAAGATTGGTAAGGTGGGTGGGGCCAGACTGAGGGCCTTGCCAGCCCCGTGGAGGTGGTGGATTTTAAGAACAGTGGAAAGCCATTGAAGGCTTTTAAGCGAGTGAGTATGAGATTTATGTCATCGTAGTGGCAGATCTATTTCTAAGAACTCAAACAACATGGCACGTATAAGGATTCTGAGCTCTGTTTCTATCCTAAGCATCAGCCAGGAGACTTAAGTCTCAAATTTATCTTTTTGTTTGCTGCAGCTAACTACCAAACCATTTACCCACATTGTGCTTTTTCTGGTACTCCAGTGAAGGATTCCCCACCCCCAACCCTTAAAGTGTCAGATAGAGCAGGTGACTTGTGCAGTGAATCAGTAATGTGATGAGGTAGGGCAATGTCATGCTTTACAAAACACTCCAAATCTGCCAGTCCACAAACAAGTTACCAAGGGTCTCATCTACTTACCCCTTTCACCCAGGACATCATGTATTTAGCATCTACTTTGTGCCCAGGATAGTCTTAGATGATACAGAGATTAAAGAAATATAAGGCGTGGTATCTGCCTTCAAGACATTTAACAGTTTATTTGGGTAGCCGTATACAAAATAGCAATTTAGTGCCGAGCTGTAGGGTGTTGATTGTAATTATGGTACCAGTTCCGAGAGCGTAATGCTACTTCTCAGGATTTGTGTAATATGTTCAGGATCTAAAAGCCATGCAGAGGTGCCCTGTGCTCTTCTTCCTGTCTTTCATTTGATACCAGAGGCTACTGGAGATCATCACTGTTTAATGGGATTTATTGAGTGCAGTCTTCTCGCTTAGTATTCCACGTTATTAAGTGATGTTTCAGTTACCGCATTTATCTGTCTCTCCAGCTAGACTGTGAGCTCCTTGAAAAAGTGTCTTATATTTCTGTCGCCAGTGCCTGGCACTGAATGAATGAATGCAGACAGTTAATTGAAAAGTATGATGCGTGAGAGAGAGAGAGGGAGAAAGAGAGAGACACAGATAGACAGACAGAAACAGATAACACTGTTGCTAACTTGTTGAGTTTCCGTCAAGATCCTGGGTTTTAAAATGTTCTGAATATCTATTGTGTACTTAGGATTTTCTCTGTATCTGTGAAGTGAAAATAATTGCCCTTCCTATAGAAATAGAAATGACCTGCTTCTGTGAGAATACCGCATCTTCCCTCATAACAAGAGCTACCTTCAGCTATGAGCACAGTCTTGGTTTTCAGCTTTTCTAGTGAAGGAAGTAGGGAGCAAGCTCTTAGATTATGAGAGGCAATGTTGAGGCCTGAGAGTAGCTTCAGGTATGAAATTCCCTGCTCATCTACATACCTGATGATTCACAGATGGGGTCCTGAGTTCCCAAAGATGAGGCTCATTTTTGCCAGCCCCCACATTGTGCCCCCCACTTCCTGACCACAACCCTGTGCCCACTACCCTAACTCCTATTGCAGTCTTCAGTATCCTCCGCCTCCCTGACATGCCCACCACTTGCTGTCTTCCACGAACCCCACTTCTCACTCTCCACTTCATGTCTTTCAAAGAAAATATAAGCAGTGCTAGGAGTAAATCACAAGTGACCAGCAAGTTGTTCTTGATGATTGGAGATTTGGAGACCTGAAAAAGTAACATCTGGTTTGAAATGCCCACTTCCATTCCCGTCTTGCTGGCCTGAGGAGTTTCTGAAAAGTGCCTTTATATTTAAATTTGTTATACAATTTAGGAAGTAGGTAGGGCCCTCAAGCTGGGAGAAAGGAGCTGTGTCGTCATGCCTATATACTGCCTCATGTTTATGTGTTTATATCTTTTATCAAATTCTTCTCATCCTAATCTTCTTTCTAGTTCTGGGAAGAAAAACCTACCCACCTCATTTCCCAGAATACTCATACACAGTTCCCATGTAGGACGGTCCTTCACTTCTGACATCGTATCTGTAGGACATAATGTCTTCAGTGGCTCTCTTACCTTCAGTATTGTTCATGTTCCTGCATTTGGTTCAAAGTTGGGGTATGGCCTTTCTGTAAAGTTCAAGGGATTAAAGAATCTCCCAATTTCTACGCACTTATCTCTGCTGCTTGATATGCTCTGTTTATGGCCTCTAAACTATGGGGTATAGAAGTTGGTTTCTGATATATTTTTAAACAGGATCATTTCCCAGAATCCTTCGTTCTCATCATGTAAACATGTCTCATTTAACACCACTTAAACCCTACCAAATACAGAGTGCCAGATAGCAAAGGATTACATATTCCAGGCCCTAAGCTTTCTTTAATGTTGTCTGAAGCTCTGCATGTCTTGAGGGAGAGGAGAGATGGCACAGACAGGAAGCTGGTGTTTAAGTCCAAAGATTAAGACCAGGAATGCAGCTGTATCCAGAATGAAGACTCATGGAAGATATGGGCTATGTGTGGTACACTTTATTCTCACAGCTTCCCTCACAGCCTTTCTTTTTGAAATTTAAAGGTGCACAAGGTCATACAAAAGATAAAGGCGAAAATTAAGAAAAATGTTTTAGCGATGAAAGCGACTGCAGAGGATTAACATTTTAAAGGAAAACATAGAAGTTCTCAAACCCAGACAAGTGAGAAGAAAGTCTCCTGTAATATTCCTGGATAAGAGAGAAGAACCTCGTTTGTCTCTTCCGCCTCTGCCTTTTGTTATTCTGTTGTGAATCCTTGAGAAAAGCATAGAGTAGCATGTTTCCGATGCTACAGTTATCAGTTTATTATTTACCCAAGTGCACATAATAGAAAAACCTTGAGACCTTGGCAAGCACATGAAATATCATTGTTTTTATTATAGATTCTCTAAGGAAGGACCTTGCTTTGTTTCTAGAGTGACCTTATTTTTTCATTTTAAATGGTCTTTGTGTGTACCCAGGCAGTGTCATTGGTCATAATTACTCCAAATGGTTGGGAGAATCCAAAGAGAGCGAGGACAGTACATCTCAGAGAAGGCAGCCAGTCATTGTCAGTCCAGACCTGTCAAACCACGTGGCCCCTGAAAGGTGCTCAAACAAGTTTGCGAAGTGAAAAAGTGAATAAATTGGCCAGCTAGTTTTGACTGGTTCATAGGTCTACAAGTGAGCCCTGTGTATCTCACATTGAAACTGCAAAGGGCAGCTTCACGTGAATTCCCACAGCTCTGTGTTTTAATAAGGTTTGCTATATCTTGACTCCCGAACCCTTCCGTTGTGCATTTTGATCCCTTTGCCATGCTTCAGCTGTCAGTGTTAGCAAATGGTACACAGAGACAGTGCGCCCAGTTGTAGCACTCAGAGCTAATCTAAGCTGTCATTTTACTGGGCCCTAATGTTAGCTGCAGATCTCCTGTCCATCTGACTATAGCAGTCTCTACCCCAAGAAGAAATTTATTCTAAACTCCGAAAGAGGTTATTTAATGGCTGGAAGTGTCAGGATTTATTACTATGATCCTTTTTTCTCTGAAACTAAAATTCTTCTTAATAATATTTTTGTTATTTGTAATTCGGGGGAATTATTACTTACATTATTCTTCACCAAATGTTTAAACTGAGCTTCAAGTTTCTCTTTCCTGAGTACATGGAGGTCAAATCCATTTTGGTAAAGATCTTTAAAGATCTTTCTGTTTTTGTAATCTCTAAAAAGATAAACCAACCCCTGCAGTTTCAGAGTTTCTTATAATGAGAAAGAGGCTATGATTTAGCTTTGTCACTATCAGTTCATCTTTATTAAATCCTGGGGTACCATGGGACCTTTTCCCCAAGTTACCACGAATTCAGAACGAGCCCCTAGACCAGCAGTATTCTGTAACACTAGGCAGAAGTGCTGTTGAGTACTTGAAATGAGACCAGCTCAAGTGAGGAGCTGAATTTTAAATTTAATTTAAATTAAATGAACTTAATCACTTGTGGTTGGTGACTGTTTTATTAGACAGTAGAGTTTTTTAGATCTTACTCTGCCACTTAGGTAGGACCAAGGTGACTTTGGGCAACTCAGGTAACTTTTCTGGACTCAACTTCAACTTTTATAAAATGGGAGTAATAACTCAGCCACCTCACAGAGTTAGTTGGGAGATAAATGAGATGGTGTGTTGTTCGTGCTCTTGAAATATACGCTTTGTTATTCTCAATTAACAATGAGAAGAGCATTTTCTTGGATCTGCCATCTTGTAATTCTGAAAGCACCATTTAATATATATATGCATGTCATTAATTTCTGTCAAAACCAGTGTTTGGGAACAGGAACTTTTTTTTTTTTTTAGGCGAGGCAACCCTTGGTTGTTGACCTCACAGATTGCAAGGACCTTGTCAGCTTGCAATTTCTTATTTTTTATTTTTCACGCCTACAGCACCTGGTCTTCCTAGGTGGTCTCCCATCCAAGTACTAACCAGGCCCAAACCTGCTTAGCTTCTAAGATCAGACGGGATCGGGCTTGTTTGGGGTGGCATCACCGTAGACACTATTTTTCAGTAAATAAAATCCTTCTTAATTTCACTTTCTTCTCTGCCTGTGGATTAAAAAACAGCTGCTAAAAATTGTCAAGAGTCAAAAGAACCACTAACCAACACGGTACTCTGTTAAGATTGTTCCCTTTTTGGTCCTGTATTAACAGGACTGTCATTTTATTAGCTTGCCCTCTCCTTGGTAGTGGATGTTTCTTTTTTAACCTCTCTTAAAACAAACAAGTGGCTAGGTTTGGAAATAATGTTTTTTGTTTCTGGGCAACTTGCCAAGAGGTAAAAATGTTCACCAGTGGGGACACAGGTGGTGATTCTAGAGCAGATGAGAGGGTCTGGTTTGAAGCTAAGTCCCCCGCACCACCCCCCAAGGAAATGTTGTTTGTTTTGGTTTTAAGTGAAGTGTTATAGTGTCCAAGTCATGTCTCAAAGGATACTTTGTAAATTGTGAATTTGGGTGGGAGCCAGGGTGAGAGCCTGGGCCTTGGTCATTTCCCATTTTCTCTAGTCCACTTGGAAATTGCTAGAAGCTCTGTGTGTTAGTTTCTG
>NW_006440626.1:3955946-3956691 GCF_000325575.1 Pteropus alecto
TTTTTTTTTTTTTTAGGCGAGGCAACCCTTGGTTGTTGACCTCACAGATTGCAAGGACCTTGTCAGCTTGCAATTTCTTATTTTTTATTTTTCACGCCTACAGCACCTGGTCTTCCTAGGTGGTCTCCCATCCAAGTACTAACCAGGCCCAAACCTGCTTAGCTTCTAAGATCAGACGGGATCGGGCTTGTTTGGGGTGGCATCACCGTAGACACTATTTTTCAGTAAATAAAATCCTTCTTAATTTCACTTTCTTCTCTGCCTGTGGATTAAAAAACAGCTGCTAAAAATTGTCAAGAGTCAAAAGAACCACTAACCAACACGGTACTCTGTTAAGATTGTTCCCTTTTTGGTCCTGTATTAACAGGACTGTCATTTTATTAGCTTGCCCTCTCCTTGGTAGTGGATGTTTCTTTTTTAACCTCTCTTAAAACAAACAAGTGGCTAGGTTTGGAAATAATGTTTTTTGTTTCTGGGCAACTTGCCAAGAGGTAAAAATGTTCACCAGTGGGGACACAGGTGGTGATTCTAGAGCAGATGAGAGGGTCTGGTTTGAAGCTAAGTCCCCCGCACCACCCCCCAAGGAAATGTTGTTTGTTTTGGTTTTAAGTGAAGTGTTATAGTGTCCAAGTCATGTCTCAAAGGATACTTTGTAAATTGTGAATTTGGGTGGGAGCCAGGGTGAGAGCCTGGGCCTTGGTCATTTCCCATTTTCTCTAGTCCACTTGGAAATTGCTAGAAGCTC
>NW_006440626.1:3956745-3977971 GCF_000325575.1 Pteropus alecto
AGCTCAGATAAAGTGTCCCCTAAGTCCTGTAGTTTGCCCACTGTGCCCCTCTGATCAGTCAGTTTCTTTTTTTCTTTTTGTTTTGAGATTTAACTAGCATATAACGTAATATTAGTTTTAGGTTTATACATAACTTTTTTTTTTTTTTTTTAAGAAGCAGAGAATCCCACCTAATCGAGGTACTGTATCCTTACCACAGGATGTGACCATTTCACTTTAGTTGAATCCCAATTTTAAATGGCATTTGTAAACCATGTGTTCTAGGGTTGGAGCTAACCGGATCCCTAGATTTGAAGCTGAGAGAAAATTGTGTTAGGCATGTGGCCTCAAGAAACTTTTTTTTTTTTTTTTTTTTTTTACATCTCAGGAGAAGACCAGCTGGGCACATCAGTCCCAGGTGACTTGTGTTGCATTTTTGATAGATATCAGCGTCCTCATCTTTCTTCTTGCTGTTGTAGGGTGTATTCTCACCTCAGTGGTCAGTGACTAGTATAGAACCTCCTCCTTGGCTAGTTGCTAACAGATTCTAAAATGGGACTCTAGAGTGAGTTGTATGTTCACGTTCTGAGCATATTCGCTATTGAATGCAAAGAAGAATCCAACAGAGAGCTCTGTTGAACAGGCCATTGAAAGCAATCTTAATAAGTTCTTGATACAGTTTAATGTCCAAAAAGTACAGTAGGTATTCAGTTTCATTTAATAATTAGTTTTTGAAATGTATGAGATATCCAAGGCCATCTTCTTTTTTTGAGAAATATACATAATGTAATGTTTACTATTGTAACATTACTCCCCCAACTTTATTGAAACATAATAGACAATTGTACATTTACATTGTAAAATTTACATTGTACAATTCCGTGAGTTTTTTTTTTCTTTATGTATAGTTGGCATACCCAAGGCCATCATCTTAAGATAATAAATGAAGCGAAAGAGTATAAATTCACTTGTCGGAACAGTCCACTAATTTTACCTAAACTATAAATGCTAAAGAATCATACACTCAAGATGAGCCCTGATATCTGCTGATGGTGGTAATTTAAAATTCTTCAGCTTAGTAAGATGTTATTTGCAAAAGGGCAAAGGTGATTTGGAGCTTTATCTAAACAGATGACTTAGGCATATTGATTATGGGGCTTCAAAAAGGCGATAGCTTGTGTGCGTGTGGGTATTGCGTGCGCACATATGTGCTTCACCAGGGAGGGTATAGTGGAATCATAATTGATCTGGAACATTAGACAGGACAGTGGCCTGAAAGCCAGATAGTTAAACATGGCTGGCATCTATGTCAAAGAGACGCTTAGAAGACCAAGTTCAAAATATTTAATCCCTGTTACTTTAACCTTTTAGAATTCACCATACTTGTTGAATTCATGGTCTACAGGATTGTGTACTGACCTTTTCTCCCAGTCTTAAGTCTCTTTCACCATATTGGGTCAAGGATGCAGCACTAGAGCAGCTTGCAGTTCTGGGAGAGTAAAGATGTAGCATTCTTGTGTCTCCATTTTCTATATTCATTCTTCGTAGTTGGCTTTCCTGCTGGTTTGGGTGGGGATGACAGCCCTGGTGCCCAAACAGGGTGTTGGCAAGCCTGAGCACCAAAACAGGATGTGTGTATGAAGCACGTTTTCTGCCTTTTAGCGTGGATCCTTGCTTGCCCCAGAGTGTGTGCTCCCTTCCCCATACCCCACCCTGCAAACTCTTTGATTCACATGAACTTTTTTCTGGTTTTCATTGTCATGGCCAGTCTTTGGAAATGTTGACACAACTCTTTGGCTAATGGCCTTTGTTGCGGGATATTTTTGTAAGCATTTTGGTGTGACAGTTAAAAACAGTAAGACAAAAAATGGAAATCGAACCCAATTACCTCTCAGCATTTGACACACACCCCCCCACACACTTTCCTTAAGAAGGATAATGGCGCAGAGAAAAAGTTAAAACAATAACAATGCCCAGAGCTTCTAGCAAAGCACTTTCCCTTTATTCAGCGCTGAGCCATCGGAATCGTTTGTATAATTCCCATTTTGTGGCTGAGGGTGCTGAGGCTCAGAGGGCTTGTGCGACTTGCCTAAGGTCACACCGCCACTAAAAGAGGCTGATCCTTTCCAGGTTTCTGGCTTTAAACCCCTTGCTAATTCCTGAAGCTCACAGTCTAATGGTTCTTTTTGACACAGGAATTTTATCAGATGATAGCCTGCCATACTTTCACCAAAATTTCAACTTTGAAAATATTGAAAATTGAAAACAGCATCAGATCAGGACGTTTAGTTGGTGAGGTAAGGTGAGAGTTGGCGGTGGGATTGAGAGTAACCCCGTCATCTTTAAGCCCTCCTGTAAAGCTGCTTCCCAGTTGCTGCTCTCTGCCCTTGTTTGCTGGTTGTGAGGCTTGAAGGCCAAGAGCAGTTTCCACATCTGTCATAATAACCAAAACTTAGTTAAATCAGAGATTCTTGATTTCTTTGGTACCATTGTTGCTCTTTGGAAAATCTTACACATCCTCTCACTAGATAGTTGCCCAAGCAAGTACCCAGAATTCAGCACACAGTTTCCAGCATCCATAGATTCTCTAAAGCTGGTAACGTGTGCCCCACCCAGGATAAGAGCTTCTGCTCTGCCTGGATATGGAAACCTAAGAGAAATCATCTACTTGGTGCTAGTACAAATCCTTACACATCAGTGACACAGCCAACCTCTGCCTTTTGTAGCTCAGCATGTAAGTGACCCTCCCCACTTCCTGTACTGACACCAGTGAAACCTGTGTCCTGACCTGCAGGGTGCTGAGACCTAGGACTGCGTTTCCGTGCTGCCTTTCGTGGAGTGTGACTGCCATGCCCTAGATTCTAACAGCAGGGTGCAGAGTTCATCCCAGCTGAATCAAAGCCCTCACTGGGTGTGAGGAAGATGGCAAAAAGCCCTGATCCTTTGACTCTTGGAAATACATACCTTGCAACTCAAAGTAGTGATCCTGAAAGGGGCTCAGGAGATTAAACTGTTTGCCGATTTGTGGGTACCTACACAGGCTGCAGAGCTGAAATTTTGAATTAAACTGTTGAGAAAGTTATCAAGTCCTTACTAGGTGTACTTTTTAGTTACTTAGCCCCTGTTGGTGGAGAATGAGCAAATAAAAATCTTTACTTTCTCATCTGCAGTGTCACTATCCCTCTGCCTTTTTTTTGGACTAGGGAAACAACGATTTCTGAATTTTAGTGGTACCAGAATCCCTGAAGAGCTTACTAAAGATTAAAATTCTTGAAGCCCAGGGATCCGCACTTCAGAGACATTGTGGTACAAGGGTCCCCGACCCCTGGGCCGTGGACCGATACTGTTAGGAACCAGGCCGCACAGAGGGAGGTGAGCGGCAAGTGAGCAAGCAAAGCTTCATCTGTATTTGCTGCCGCTCCCCAGCACCAGCATCACCGCCTCAGCTCCACCTCAGATCATCAGGCATTAGAGTCTCGTAGGAGCACCGGTCCCTGGTGCCACAAAGATTGGGGACCACTATTCTAATGCAAATGGTTTTGAACTACATTTAGAGAAACAGTGGACCAGGGGCTGCTGGCATTCTTTCCCTTGTCATTTTTAGTGGTGGTGTAGAATATTGTTATTCTCTTCTCCCCAGAAGTAGAGGATGGTCCTTTCCACATTATTCAAGAGATAATGACACATTTCTAAGACAGTCGAGGCTGCATCATATAAAATGATTGGATATAGACAACTTATGAACCTCTGTCTCCAGTGCTGGGAAAAGCCTGTCTTGCCTGCCTCTCTTACGGCCTTATACTGTGGCAATGGTCAGTTTGGCAGAGGTGACGATGTCCTGCCTGGAGCTATGTGACAAACTTCTGTGCTAGGACCAAGGGATGTGGCAAAAGACTCAGTTAACTTTGGGAGGAGTTTGATTATTCAGTGACTCCCTCTTTCGCTGTGTTGTTCCTTTCAAGAGAGGGCTGGAGGGAAAAGGAATGGGAGAATGTGGGCCCCCTTGACATTTGCCGAAGTTCTTCCTTTTGTCTCATTGGCAATATTAGGGAAGGGACAAGGCAGCATTTTTTTTCTAGAGGAATAGGCAGGAGAAGAAAGCAAAATGTAAAAGATCAGATTAAAATAAGGTTTTTTGGGGGTAATTATCACTTTTGGTGGGGGGTGTGTGGGGGGGATACTTGATCAAGGAAGTATCTTTTCTCCACCCCACCCACCGCTCCTTCTCCCTTATGCTGAAATATGCATAAATAAAAAGATCTGAATTTTGAAATCAGAGAACTTGAGTCTAGTCTTTGTCCTGCAGTTGGTTAGGATGTGATCGCAGACAAGTTAGTTCTCCATCATATCATGTGGAAAATAATAGTTCAGGTAAAGTAATTCCCAGCACACTATGCAAACATTAGGGGGAAAACAGATGATTTACAGCAAGTCTTTTTATTTATGTGACCCCGAGGGGCCCTTTTGTCAATGGCAAGGTCGACAGGCACGATCCTACTTTATTTCTTCTCCCTATTTCATTTCCTATAGTACAGAGCAAGGTCCTAAGTCCTAGGAGGCCCTGTGTGGCTACCCTCTCACCCACCTCCCCTCACTCTTCTCTTTGTTCACTGTATTCCCACTCTGGCCTCCGTTGTGTCCGTCTCTCCCTCTCTCCCTCAGGCAGTTCCCCAGTCAGGCTCTTTGCACTTGCGGCTATGCTCGCCTGGAAGGCTCTTCCCAGGATGGCTGCAGGGCCCACGCCCTTGCTCCAGGCCTCTGCTCAGACATCAGCAGAATTCTTCTCTGACGCTTCGATGAAGATCATGCCGGTTACTCTGTTGCCATGCCTGCTTTATGTTTCTTCATAGCATGTGTGACCTCCTGCTGTGTTGTAGTTCCTTTGTTTTATGTGTCATTCTGCACTGCAGTGTAAGCTCTACAGGGACACGTATGTCCCAGCACCATGTGGGCTCTCAGTAAATACTTGGTGGGAGAATGAATGAGTAATTAACTGTTAGCACATCTTAACCTCTCCGGGGGCATAAACTTCCGGGCTCCACTGCCTCACCTGTTGCAGTTAGTTTCTGCCTCTGCGAACCCACCGGCATAGCTCTGAGACCACTGACCGTGTTCTGAGTATAAGTAATCCTCAGGATACTTTTTGTCCGACCACCCACTATTAAGATCTCTCTCTACCTACATCCTTTTTCTTGAAGCTTATTCCTGATAACAGCTTTGCTGGGCTCTCTTCATCACCTGTGCGTAAATTCTGGGATTCCCTTAAGATTCAGCCTGGTAAGTATTTCTTCTTTCTCTACATGTTGTATCACATTATCCCTAGATGCTCTCACTCACATATACATATGTATATGCATGCACATCTTGTATACACACAGCCCCCACGTGCACATCTCTTAATAGGATGTCTCACAGTCAGCTCGTATTCAGCATGCCCCTAACTGAACACAGGCTCTCCCACCCTGTCCCAAGCTTGCTCCTCTTGTACCCCTGTCTGGGAGTGTTAACGGCACAGCCATTCCCCCAGGCACTCCATTTTGTTCTTCTGAATGGCCTCTTGATTACTACTAGAGTGATCTTGTAAAAATGCAATTCTCATTATTTTGCAGTTCCCAGTGTAATAATTGATATCAGTCAGGGATCATCAGTAGACGCTAAAACCATTAGGTAAATAGTGGTTAGGGAACAGGATTTTCACATGGCCTCAAAATGTTACCCCACAGATTACATATTAATTACAAAGGATGAAAGGCTCTGATGTCACCTTTCAAACTTTTAGTTCTGTCAGTGGTTGGACAATATGATATTATGTGCCTCCTAATATTAAATACACATCACTTATGTACTCTTCTTGCCAAAAAGGTTTAAACTAAATCTAATCGTGAGGAAATGGATTTAAAATATAGTACATTCTTTCTGCAAGACAACTGGCTCAGATACTTAATTCGGTGTCATGAAAAACAGAAAAGGTAGGAATATTGTTCTAGATCGTGACTGAAGAGACAACAACCAAATGTAGTAAATGACTTGCTTAAATCTTGGATTGTGGGGTGGGGATCCAAACAGTTATGAAAGACATTTTGAGGGCAGTTGAGGAAATTCAAATATGGGCTATAAATTAGTTTATATTATTAAGTTAATGTTCATTTTCTTAGGTATGATAAAGGCATTTTAATTATGTAAGAGAATGTCCTTATTCTTAGGAAATGCACACTGAAGAATTTAGGGATGAAATGTTGTGGTCGTTATCTGCAATTTACTTCCAAGTGATTCCAGAAGAAAAAAATGTGTGCATGCCTGTATGCAAATGAGAGAGATAAAAATGTCTAAAAGATAACTGGTGAATCTAGGTCAGAGTTATAGGGCTGTTCATTATTTGCTCGTTCGGCATTTGCGGGGGTTGACAAATTAAAGCTTAAAGGGGGCATTGGAAGAAGAGCCCATGAGTGCAAGCAGGGGGTGAAAATACCTCCACCAACCCCTTCCATGCAGTCCCGATTATGTCACTTCCCTGGTTAATGTGGTGGCTGCACATCGATCTCAAGATGCAATTCTTAATAACACCTGAAAAATTTGTCACTTCCTTCTGGCCCTCCATGGTTTCTGACAAGAAATCCGCTGTCATTCAAACTTTTTTCCTCTGGCTGTTGTCAAGTTTTTTCTTTGTCTTTAGTTTTCAAAAGTTTAATTATGATTTTTTCCTGGCATGAATTTCTTTGGGTTTATCTTGTTTGGGGTTTGCTCAGCTTCTTCAATCTATAGATTTCAGAATCTGCAGACTTAGTCTCATGCCAGATTTGGGGAGTTTTCAGCCATTTATTTCTCTAAGTACTTTTTCAACCTACCTTCTTTTTCCTCTCCTTCCAGGGCTTTGATGACATGCTGTTAGATTTTTTGTGAGTGAGGGTGACCTTCTTATCACTAGCCATGGTGAAAGTCTTGACTCCTCACCAGCCCTCTCCTGACACCACTTGAGCAGGGAGCGGGAAGAGTGCCTCATTACCGCTAGGTGGGCGGTGTAAGGCCAGGCTCCCCGCTTGGTCTCTGCTTATCCTTTGGGGGGTGGGGTGCATATAACTGGCTGACGGGAATGAAAGCCCCAGCTTCCTACTTGACTTTCTTTGTCACCACCTGGGCAGAGGTATTGGGGTGCTTCTTTACAGCCTTACAAGGGTGGAAGGCTAGACTCCCCACTTGGCCTTTCCACCTTTCCTGGTGGGAGTGGGGCCACTTTTTTTCGTGGCGTCTGGCTGGAATAGAACAGCTATTGTCTGAAAGTTTTCTGTCTTGGTAGGCTGCCCTTTTCCTGGTCCTCTGGCTAGTGAGAGAGGGTTTTGTTGGGGCTTTCTTGCCCATCTCCATTGGCATTTCCAGGTTGCTGACCTGTTCGACTCCAAGTCTGGGATGTAGACCCAGAGAACTCACCATTGTGTCATTCTTCGGGTCCCCAAGTCCCTAGCCAGTCTGCCTTCTTTTACCCACTTTTCAAAACCTACTTATGTTTGTTTTATATATATCACGCAGAGTTTTTAGTTGTACTTAGTGGGAGGAATAGAGAAAAGTCTGTCTGCTCTGTCTTCCCAGATGTAGAGGTCCCTACAGTAGCACCTTAAAGCTCCTCATGGGCTGGGCGCCGGGCCCTGCCTCCACTTCCAGCCTCACTGCCCCACTTGAACGCCTTGGTCCAACCATGTCAGGCCACTTGCAGTCCTTTGAACTTGTGCTCTCATACCTTCCTGCTCTTGCCCTTCCTCAGCCTTAGATGACTGTCCGGCTCCCTTCCCTTTCTGCCTGTGGTGTTTCTATTCTGTTCATTTGGATTTTCTCGGTAAAATCTACCCAGATACTTCACTCGCTCTTTCCTCAGGCTGAATTTTGCCTCTTCTGTCCTATGTAGCACTTTAAATTACTGTAGCACTAAAAAATTGTATTTCCATCTTGTAATTATTTGCCTTTTCCCCTAACCAGACCATGCGCTGCCTTTGAGGGCTGGGATGCCATCTTTGTTGTCGTTCTCAGTAATTAGCCTAGTACAAGGGGTCCTCCAATAACGTTGACCCGCTCATCGTCAGTTTGTTATAATGTTGACAAGATGCCATTGGAACTTAACTCTTGTTTACGTCAATTAGTCTATGGTAAAATTGGTTTCATTATATGTGGTTTTGCTTAAAGTTGCAGAACCTATTGATGACGGTAAGTGAAGACTTACTGTAGTTACTTAAGAACTGTTGGATGGATGAATGGATGGAGGGAGGGAAGGAGGGAGGGAAGGGTGGAGGGATGGAGGGATGGAGGATGGATGGATAGGTTTCTAGTTTCCTGCCTGGGTTGCTAAGTATGTTTGTTCCCATACCCACACACAGCCCCCATGATGGCCTGTGCATACGCCCTCTGCTTCTCCAGGAGAAAAAGAGATGCAGCAGGCTCACCTGAAGGGAGGGCCCTTTGGACATGGCACTCCGTTGCCCTCTGTGAGCTGTCCCGTTTCCCTAGCCTCTGAGTTCCTCTGAATACAAAAGTGATGGTGAGCTTCTGGCATAGTATGTTATTGTGAGTGAGAACCATTATTTTATGTCAGCACCGAATAAAGTAACATTCAGACCCAGGCACCTAATAAATATTTCTTAATGACAATGATGAGGAAACAAGTCTTGGTGGTTACTTGCTGTCATCCCTTGCTGAGATCCGTTCCCAGAACTGCTCCGTGGATTCTAGACTTTCACTTGCCTTCATGTTTAATTGAATCTGGGGCTGGGGGTGGAAGGTGACAGGCTGGCTTTTAAGGGTCCTCATACTTACTCCTCAGTGCTAGATCAAGAGCGCGCGATCCCAGTGCTCCTGCGTTGTCAGCCGCGAAGCCTGTACACACACTGAGCAGTGCTGAGCTCCCCCTTGGGACAGGGCAGCAGTGCAGTCGGCCTTCCATATCTGTAGGTTCCGCATCTGTGAATTCAGCTCAGGTGGAAATGTCTGGGAGGCAGCAGGCAGCGTTACGAGGTGGCTGACGTATACTATGTGGGGAGGCCTACAGTGGTTGCTCATCTGTACTGAATATGTAGACTTTTTTTCTTATGATTATTCCCTAAACAGTACAGTATAACAACTATTTATTTATATGGTATCTACATTATATTAAGTCTTAAGTAATCTAGAGATGATTTAAAGTATCAAGGAGGACTCTGTAGGTTATATGCAAATACTGCGGCATTTTATATAAGGGACTTGAGCATCTACACAGCTCGGTATCTAGAGGGGAGGGGGTCCTGGAACCAGTCCCCATGGATGCTGAGGGATGACTGTATATTTTTTAAAAAAATTGAAACACATTTTCTCTTTTTAGTTCACAGTGACCTCACTTACTTAATGCAGCAAATATGTAAGGGGAGAAAGAAAATGGGTTCTGGAGAGGGAACAGAATATGAACTGGTGGTTACAGCCAGCCAGGGGTGGGACCCACTCCCTGAACTGAAACTGTGACCGAGAACGCCGCACCTCAAGGCCGCTTCTGCTCGTTTGACTCCATGGGGGGCTTGGTCATTTCCTCTCAGGACGGGCTGCTTGCCTCCCGGTTCACACAGGTGTTCCCCAGGCTCCGCTTCCGGAGGTGGGCGTCAAGGGTCAAGGATTGCCCTCCAGCGCCGAAAACGAATGTTCTTAGGAACTTCGTGCACAGCTCTGGGGTTTGCATTGGTCTTTGAGGGCTTCTCTTTCCGAGGCTGCCTTCTAGGAGTTTCTGGGGAAAATGCGATTTCCAAGTGGGTGCTATTCTAGCTCCCCTGGCAGTGCCATTGAGGTGGCCGGGAGCAGGGAGGTGGAGGTCCGAGTGAATGCAGCCCTCCCCGTCAGACACACATTTATGGGTTAACTTTGAACCTTTTGGATTTTTTCCTAACTAGCAGAAGCCTAAGCCTTAAAACCTATTATCCGCTTTGCTGGGCTTCTTGTGTCTCATTCCCTTAGCACGGAAGCTAAGGTGGCTGCCGTTTGCTCCTACTTGGAGAGCCCAGGGTTTACCTTTATCACCCCTACATCTCCTCCTGCTCTCCACAGCCATGGCTTTTAACAAAGCTGGCTAGACGCACATAGGGGTGCCCTCTTGACCCCACACCTCAATGTACAGTGAGCACTGGCTGCCCCAGCTCTAGTCTCTCACCAGAAGAAGCCAAGAAGCACCTTACAGGAAGGAGTCTGTCTTTTGGAATTGGTAATTATTGTCTTTAATTCTTCTTATGGTCCTCATTTCTGGTCTCTTGAGCAAGCCCTGAGCAGCTAATGAATTTGTCTGGCATTTTCGGCCCCTTCCCAGCTCTTCTCCTAGTATCAGTGCTGAAGGAGGCCTGTTTCAGTGCCATGGTCAGCCCTGAGTCCCGAACCATGGCTTTCTGTGCTTGCAGTCACTTTGAAGCCCTCTTCCGACCCCTCCTTACATCTGTTTGTGCTCAGTACTGTGGGTGCTCGCACTCACCCCTGTATCTAAGCAGCATGGTAATCGAAGCCTCCCCATCCAATAGGGTCATTCTTCTCTGCTTTTTGAAGAAGTTAAACCAACCCGTAGTAGTGGAAATAACTCTGACTTGAGAGTGAGATGGAGTTAGGTTGTAATCCTGACTCTGCCACTTGCTAGCCTTCCTTGCCCTTTCTGAGCCCGTCCTTATCTGTACAATGAAATATTACCGACCACATGAAATCCTTAGGCATATTAAAGTATCTAGGACAGTGTCTGCTACATGAGCAGGCATTCAATAAATAAATACCTGTCTCTTCTTGGCTATTACGTGAAAGCTTCCATAACTCAGTGGGACCAAACAGGAAGTCATATACTCTACAGCCAGTTCACTTGTCACGTATCCCCATTAGTGGGACATCATCCTTGTTGTACATGAAGATGATACACTTCCCTTCCATCAAGAAATTCTGTGCTTTCTGAGCTGGTTTTCCAAAAGTTGGATTTGTGCTTTAGGCCTTGGGATCGCCCACGTAGGTTGTTGAGGCAGTGAGCCAGCTGGAGTCTTAGACTGGTAACAGGTGGCTGTAACACAGAAACTAGCTGGCCTTTGTGGGAGTCGAACCCACGATTTACCCCAATCACTGCATCCGATGACAGGACCATTTGCTTCAGAGCGCTTTTCCTCTCATTTGATTCGTGAACGCATTCTGGGGCGGAGGGTGGGGTGGTGGGCATATTCTCTACAGAAGAAGAAAATGAGACTCCAAAAACAATCATACCCTGTGTCACACCAGTAGGAATCAGTAGAACCAGGACAAGAACACAAAGGCCTTGATTTTCTGTTTGGGACTATTGTGAAATTTTGAACCCAGATGAGAGCCGTAATTCTAGCTATTCAAATAAGAATTATAGAGCTCTACCTCAGAATCCGCTAGTTTTCCTATCACTTGTATATTTTGTTCCTAATAAGAAGAGTCACCTCCCTAAGCTTGGGCTCTATAAAGTATACCCATAGAATATGACTTTAAAAAATATTCTAGCCCATTAACTGAACTGTCAGCTGCACAGTCCTGTTAATTCATTGAATAAATTATGTGCTGGGTATTTTAGGCACTGGAGATACTAACAAATGAAAGAAATAGACAAAACCCCTGCCACGCCCTGATGGAGCTTCACCTAATGGTAGGAGGCTTACAATAAACAAATAAGATACGTATTATTGTAAAGAATGTCAGCTGTGATGAATGCTGTAGAGAAAAAGCGGAAAGGAAGTGGGGTGGGGTGAGGCAGACACTATGAATTTTCTCTTTGATTCTTTGTAGTTACTGTCTCATCCATGTGATAAGCTCTCCAAGAGAATAAGGCTGAGTTCATTCCCTGCTGGCCCATCATGCCCAGTAGATTCCTACATGTTGAGGCTTTTGGAGATGGATTTTGGGGTTGAACCAGCCTTACCCAGTAGAAGCAGGTGCAGAGGCTGTCTCCTTACCCACTGAGTTGCCCAGACCTTCCCAGATCAGAGATGGGGTAGCCCGATAGTGCCCTGGAATGTTCTGGTAGGTTGGGGAAGGAGCCTGTGCTGGTTTTTCTTAGAGATCATTTGTTAAATCTAGAGCTCCCCCTGCTGTTAGAAGATGGGGTGGGCTCTCAGCTGATCTTTTAAAACCAGTTTTTTATGCTAAGATTTTTTTAAAAATTGTTTTAAATAAGCACTCCTGGAATATTTGGAGCTTTCTTCTGGGACTGCTGTTGCTGAGGCCCAGCCTGCCTGGGGTTGGGATGGAGGAAGTACAAAGGCCCAGGCAGGATAGGGTCCTATCTGCGTTCCTGCTACTTTTAGCACCTTCTTACCCCGCGCGCCTACCACAACCAGCAGCCTAGCAGAAATTATCTCCTCACACAGTTTCACAGCTGTTCTGAAATTCTAGGGCAGCAGAAGTGAAACTGACCACTGTCTTGTAAATATCTCTTATTGCCCTGCTTTTCTTGAAGCGAGTTAGGCCTCTTCCCCTCTTATCCTCTGGGAGTCCCAACTCATCATTTGCCTCTGTAGCCGAGTTTTTGACACAGAATTCTCTTCACGGCGCTACGTTGGTAGAGGGTCCTGTTTCGGTCTTCCTCACCGTGAGCATCGTCGGCCGAATCGAGAGCTCTGGTCCCGGCAGTGGTGGTCCAGTGTAGAGCCGAGGTCTTGACAGGGGCTACAGCGAGTGAGCCCTTCTTGTGTGTGCACCAGGGTCAAACATACACAATCACCGTGAAGTTCCTTTAGTCCTTAGAATGAAATTCAAGTTAATTTTAGCAACACTATTAATATCAGCTGAAGTGAAGAAGGAAGTGGCACCCAAGTGGACATGTCTTTTTGGTTTAATTGTCCTATTCAAACAGTTTGATCACTTTGTGATTCCTTATGAGACTCAAGAAGTCAGGCGGCCCCAACATGCAATGTTCCTGTGTCCCTGTCTCCCTGAGCGTAAGATGAGGCCCAGTGGCTGTTCTTGGAGGGCTGATGGATCAATGAGGACTGTGTGGCTAACAGTCCAGTGAAAGAGTCCAGGATATTTTTTAAAGTTATATTCCATGGGTACACTTTATAGGGCCCAAGCTTAGGGCAGTGACTCCTCCTGTTAGGAACAAAGTAAGCAAAATTATTTCAATGGGGTAATATTGTGATGGGGAAATTAAAAAAGTATTTCAGTGAATCATAGTGTTATCAATAGCACTACTAAAATTAAGATGCCTTCTCCATGGTAAATTGTAGCAGTAGACATGACACTTCACTAATAAACTAATTCTTTTATGACTGTTCTTCCAACAGCTTTGAAAAGTCCAGCTGCATTTCATGAACAGAGAAGGAGCTTGGAGCGGGCCAGGGTAAGGCACCATGTTTTTCTCAGGGACCTCCAGAGAACACTGTCAGAGCCCCTTGCATTGCTGGTCATGTTCCTTCCAGCCCAGCGTGCCTCCAGGGCCAGCCTTAGCCTCACAGTTCCAGATAGAAAGCTCTGCCTTTTCTGCTTCATCCCCACACCCAGCCATCTCCCAACAGGACGCTAAGGAATGTGATCAGAATGAGTTTTCTCCTTCATTGCATGTAAGGGTATGAATGGAATGATCACCGGTCCTCCCTCCTCTTGCTTTGGAGACTTAGTACTTTCCCATCTTTAATTTCACTTAACCTTTTGTGGCTGTTAGGACATGAATACCAGCCATGGAAAAGCTTGCCGAGTGGCCCCTCCATGTCGGTGGTTGCACTGCCACAGCCCCCCAGGATGGGCGTGCCGAGCAGATGGCATCCTCACCAGGCTCCATGTGTCCGCTCGAGGCAGTGGGAGCAGAAGCCGGGCCCCCCTCCGACCCCAGGTTCATGCTGCAGCACCTGGCTTGCTGCCTGTCCCCCTCGGTTTCAGTTCCCTTGGGGATATTCTGTCGCCCATTGTGGGCGGAGATGAGGAAGTCACCAAAACATGCTTCCCCCTCCCACCCCCTCCACTTTGGTCTTTAGTGTGAAGGACAAGGGAAGAGAACCTCCCCAAAGGGAGGGCCACAGGCCATGAACCCTAAGACCCACGGGTCTTTCGGAGTCTGGAATATTTACCTCCAAGACTTTTGTTACTGTCTTTTAATTTTTTTTAACGTTCTAAGGAAAATCATGATTAATTCCTAAAGCGAATGGGAAGAATGCAGTCACGGGTAGCGGGAACCAAGGCAGTAACCGTGCTGTTAGTGCTGCGAGTGTTGGAGAATTCAGTGGGGGAGGAAGGGAAGGCCCCTGCCAGCGCCCAGCCCACTTGTAAGGCTTGGCACCGTTTTCTGGACTGCTTCTGGAGTAGATGTCAACCAGTTAGGAGTGCTGTGTTATTGAGCACTTTTATATGTGAAATTGTATCATTTTTTTTGTTTATACTCACACTGGCTTTTATGAAGTAGGTATTGCTATCTTCTTTTTGTAACTGTAGCTAAGAGAGGTTAACTAACTTGTCCAGCTAGTAAGGAGCAAAGCTGGGACTCAAACCTTGGTCTGTGGACTTCAGGTATTTTCTTAATCAGTACTGTATTCTGTCTTGGCCTTGGCCACTGCTCAGAACTTCAGATGACTTAGAAAATACACCTCCCTCCGATGTCCGTGAAGACCTGCGGTGTCTAACACCTGTTCTACCGTCTTCAGCAGCCAGGGCAGTTCTTCTGTCCACTGCATTTGGGCTGATAGACCCAGAGGCCACAGCCATTTTAAACCATCTCCTGGAGAGCTCAGTACCACCCAAGGCTGACACAGGCTGCATGGTCGGAGCCCAGGCAGCAGGCAAGAGCCAGGGCAGTGCAGGGCCAGGTCTCTACCTTTACTACATGTGGCATGCTCTGTATTTTATTTTCTATTTCTACTGTATCCTACCCTATCCTGCGTTACCTTGTCCTCACTTGCTTTGTGCTCTCCTACCCTGTGCTGCTCTTGAACAGCTAATGGCCTTAACCTGTGGTTTGAAAAATTCTGGTGCAAAGGTTAAGAGCACAGATTCTGGAGTCAGACAGATCTGGAGTCACATATACGTGATAACATGAGAGCCAGGCAGTGGGTGTCTCTGGGACACCCACTTCTGAGGAAATGGTTTAGTTTGCCTGGAGTCTCAGAAATGCAGAAATGAGGACATTAGACTCTAAGGAACTAGAGCTATGACACCACATATCAAAATTAGTATCAAAATTTGGCAGTTGCTCAAACTGAATAGAAAATGCTCATGAGATCATAGCAAAATGTTTGAAACGATATAAAATTATATTCGGTATGATTACAACTCTGCAAAATTAAATTCATCTTCTGCATGGAAGAATGATTAGAAACAAATATCCCAAAATGCTAACAGTGAATGATTGAAATTTTTTTATTGTTTTTTTACTTTGTAATGTTTCAGATTTTCTTTGATGAGCATATATTACTTTTATGATCGTAAAACTAATAGATTTTTAGAAAACATATTAATAGTCCAACCTCAGAGTGACAGTGGTCTTGACAGACGGCTGGTGCCCTTGGCAGGTACAGGTGGAAGTGAATGCAGCCTCCCCTTGCCTCGGAACCCTGCAGGCTCCAAGCTGAGATCGTGGGGGGTTCAGAGGTGACCAGCAGGCACAGCTGCTTTTCTGGTCCCATCCACGCCATAAACTTGTGACCTGGACTTGAGAGCTGCTTGTTTTTTGTTTTTTGTTTTTTTTCGACAGACAGAGGACTATCTGAAACGGAAGATTCGTTCCCGGCCAGAGAGGGCGGAGCTGGTCAGGATGCACATTTTGGAAGGTGTGTTAGAATGGAGACGTTTTTTGACCTTCAGGCCTTGCTCTGTGCGTTCACCGCGTCACCACCCACATTTCTTCTTCTCTGTCATCACTGCCGTTTGGGTGGCAGTGGGTCAGCCAGAGCCTTACCGCAGTAAAGCAGCAGTGCTGTGGTCACCACCACTGGCTTTCGGGAATTCCCAAAGCAGCACAATCACATGCTGCTGGGTTTGCTTGTTAACGCTTTTCTCCTGCGGCCACGTGGTGGCCCTGGATCTCATCATCCTCTGATATAAAATCGTTTCCTCCAGAATTGTTTAAGAATGCATTTGCTTTCTCTTTTTCACTCACTCACTCAGCATTTATTTGAACACCTGTGATACGCAAGTAAGCTCACAGACGTTCTCCGCCTGGCCCCCGCACATGCTGCTTTCCTCAGTCTGATGAAGAAGAGGTTTTGACTGCTGGAAGCAGTATGAATCTGTTCACACTGTTTGATTTTGAACCACCTTTGAGGTTGGAAGAGAACTTTCCTGGTCTGAACCCCACGTTTTACAGACAAAGACACTGCGGCCCAGAGCAGGGAGACAGATTGCCCCCTGACATAGCGAGCTCGAGGGAGAGTAGACTGCTCTGTGGTCTGCTGCTTTCAGCTCTTTAGCTCCACCTCAGACAGTCCTTTGGGCCAGCCGAGTGTGGTGGCCACTGTCGTGTGTGACTACACAAGGCCTACAGTGGAGGCCCCTTCTTCTGCCCTTGTAAAACGTTAAGCCAGGCCACCTTTCTCTGCCTGGGATGCGCTTTGCATTCCGATGGTCTCTGCTCCTTCCCCAGAGGGAAGGGGAGCTGCCTTGGACTCCCCAGGGCTGACCCAGGCCCATCCTACATCTTCCTGCACTCCATTCTCTCCCACGGGCAGAGACCTCGGCTGAGCCTTCCCTCCAGGCCAAGCAGTTGAAGTTGAAGAGAGCCAGACTGGCCGATGACCTCAATGAGAAGATTGCACAGAGGCCTGGCCCCATGGAGCTGGTGGAGAAGAACATCCTGCCTGTGGAGTCCAGCCTGAAAGAAGCTATCATCGGTGAGGAGACTTGCAGGCTGGATGCAGAGGGAGGGGTGCAGGGCAAGAGCCTGGCAAACAGGTCATATCAGCCTGGGACAGTGCCAGTGGCCACAGGGATCAGCCCGTGCCAAAATAACTAAAGAGCAAGACCTTTGTCCACTTTCATCTCTGGAAACTCGGGGGCTTATTCTTCTATCCCAGGGTAGGTAGACGTCAGGGTTGATTTGTGTGAATGTGCGGAGATGCCAGAAATTAGAAACCTGTACCTTACTGTTTCTTCTTCTTAGCGAAATCTCTTTTTGAATCTGACACTTTCCACAGATACTTCACTCTCCAAATATGACTGATCCAATCAGTGTGCTAGGTGCTGGGACCATAGCCCCACAAGGCAGACCCAAGCCCCTCATTCTTAGGGAGCTCACGTCTAGGGGCGAATATAGGCAGGTAACTGGGCAGCCGTAGGACAGAGGCCAGAGCCGTGTTGGAGGGTCCACAGAGAGAGGGACCCCTAACCCGGCACTGACAGCGCAGTTTCAGAGGACGTGACAGCCGAGGTTGGAGCTACAGCGCATACAGAGGAGAGAGCTGTGTGGCTCTGGAGCTGGAAGAGGTGTGACGACAGGAGGTGGGGGCGGGCCGGTCCAGGACGTGCACGGCCTCCCGTGCCCTGGTCAGGTGTACGGACGCACTTCCCTTAGACTTTGGTAATTGTTGGTATAGACATGTCCCCTTTGCTGCAGTGGGCCCAAGGCCTGAGCCCCAGCAGGGCCATGCATCACTGTCCTCAGGAGGTAGCTGTGCCTTCAGGGAAACAAGGCTCGATTGCTCCCACCGTATGAGTTAAATCTTTGGGCAGGGCACGGAAAGGGAACCACAGGAGCAGACCGCCAAGCGTGGCGAGTTGGGCCCGGAGCCCTTGGTCAGAGGAGACTGGGTTTTAGGGCTTCACCTGCCCTGCACACGGCAGTGCAGCAATGTGAAAAGCAGCCACCGTGCCGGCGCCTGGCTCACCAATGGCCCCCGACGGCCCTTTAATTCCCCGCTTCGCCCTGGCATTCATCCTACCTCATCTCAGTGTTTTCCTGCCCAGATCCGCACCAGATTCCCAACAGGCCCTAGTTACAGGCCAGTGTTTGGGCCAAGTTTGGTTCTGGACTCTTCAGCCAGCCAAAATCTAATAAACGTTTGCCGAGAGTTGGCAATATGCCAGGCCCTGTGTGACATCCTGTCACAGAGATGAACAAACTGATGCTGCCCTCAAAGAATTCAATCTGACAGGTGAAGACTGATGTGTAAACAGGTGATTTCTGAGTCTGGCTCCTGAGCAGATGCCAGCACTGTGTGGCAGAAAGGCCATGGCCCTGTGAATCATGGCTGAATCACCTAACTTGCTGGACAAAGGGCCCAGCTCCGTCCTCGGTGCCTGGGAAGACTCACAGAGGACTGCTGCTGTTAGCACTAACGTTCATTACAGATCAGCTGACTGTTGCCATAGTGGACGACGTAGAATAATAGGGAGGGAGGTGTCAAGTGCAGTGGCAGCTCGGCCGAGACAGGCTTTACTCAGGGATGGAGATGGTGGCAGGGGCTGGGGAAGTACCATCGGTGACATGGCACATTTGGGGTCAACCTGAAGGTTGAATTAGTTTGCCATATGGAGAAGTACGGAAGGACATTCCAGGCATAGGGGACAGCAGGCACAGTGGCCTGGAGGCACATGGCTTGTGCGATGACTGGGAGTAGTTTGGTTTGGCAATGAGGGTAATCCCTGGTGACGTGAGAGAAAGAAGCGTGTGCCAGCAACAGGTAGATCATGCGGACTGAGGGGCGAGTAGGAGGCAGGGAGGTGGTGACAGCAGATGTCCATTTGTTCAGGAGGTGAGTGGAGAAGGCAAAGGGAGGGCGGCGGTGGGTTAGGAATTTTAGGCTGGGAGGAACGGAGCAGGCTTATGGGCTGGAGGAAGGCGTGGGGGCGGGGGTGAGGTGACGGGAGGGGAGGAGGAGGAAGGAGTCGAACTTGGGCTGAGGTGGAGGTTTGATTTAGGAGGAGGGAGCTGAGAAGCGGGGCGTGGAGGAGGCTTTCCAGGCCACCTTATCTCCCACAGTCGCTTGCACACGCTCACATCCTTTCCTCCAGGTTGGTCTGTAAGATTCATGGCAAAGCCCTCTCCTCCAGGAAGTCTTCCCTGAGCCCCTCCTCAGCGCACCCTCTGCATCCACGTTCCCCTCTGGCAGAGCATTTATTGTCCTCCGAGGTGGCTGGACCATAAACTCCCAGGGGCCGGGACCGTGTCTCTGTACCTCCACATCCTGCACCTGGCCTACATCTGGCCACAACAGAGAGAAACAGACTCCTGGTGACCTTGGCCTGCACTGGTCCTTGGGCCTCTTTAGTATGGCCTGCAGCTCCTGCATCCTGGTTCCATCATGGGGCTGTTGTCCCATAGCAGGACCCCTCTTGGGAGTAAGAGATCATGGGAGAAAATCTAGATGCATAATTGGCATCAAGTACATGGTGGTCAGCGAGTTCTGTCCCCTCCGTGCACTCCATGCGTGCCCATGCGAGGACACCTGAGGGAGGTGTGAGCCAGCCAGCGATGGACACTCTTTGCTCCATCACCAGTTGGCTAGTGGAGGGACAAGCTCACGGGCTTCTTTCCCAGGTCCCAGGGGGGAGAGAGCCTCGGGTCAGGGCCCTGGAGGGGAAGAGTCTGCTCAGAGAGTTACTGGCGTGTTCTTGTTCCTTTTCTGTGGTCTTCCCAACACAGCAGATTTCCCCAAGTGTGACCGCTGCCTCAGTCCCTCCTGTGTGGACAGCAGGCCGGTGCAGAGCCTCTTCCCCTGACAGCATCGACGCGGTGGTTGTGACATAGATCTTTCAAAATACCCCACTTGGCCCTGTTATGGTCCTCTCTGTATCTTGGGTTCTCCATACCGGGACCCTGCCTCTCAGCCCCCGCCGGCCCCAGGAGCCCCTGCACTCCTGGCCATCCTGGCCCAGGGAGGGGCAGGACAGTTACAGCCAGCAGGATGGTTTTCTCCTGGTGGTCTTGTATCTCTGGGAGTCACCGGCTGCTAAGTGGAGGTCACCTTACTTCCAGTGGTCCTGTTTGACCTGTGCAGGCAGGTGTCTGCTTTCTGAGAGGCTTCAGAGCCTGTTCCTGGCCTTTGGAGAATTCATGCAGCCCTGGGGAGGTGCTGCACTCTCGAGGCTGTGACCTGTACTTCTTAGGTCCCTCTTCGCAGGCTCAGAGCCGTCACTGCAGGGCCCACAAGCTTCCGGGGGAAGAATAGAGTTTTATGTAGCCATAGGATGGAAATAAAGTACTTTTAGCAGTAAGGAAACTAAGGTGGAGAAGGCAGCAGGCTGGAGGGAAGAAGGGGAGGATCTGACTTTGAAGACTGAATGTAGAGTTAGAAGCAAGAGGTTAAAGGTCAGGCCTTTCCTTGCCCAGGGGAGCATTTGACGGCCATGTAGCGCTCTTTCTTCTCAGCCTTTGTTTTGGGGTCACGATGAGGAGCTTTCCTAGAGCTCTTTCAGATCCAGAAGGCAGACTGGTCTTCCTTCTCCTGTCTCCTCCCGGGGCTGGGGTGTGGGGGCTGAGGGCACCTTACCTGACAGCCTCTGGCTGGTGAGCAGGGAGGGTCCCTCTTCCCCTTCGCTGGGGCTGGAGGTGGAGTCTTACGCCGGCTTTGGCTTTCAGTGGGCCAGGTGAATTACCCGAAAGTAGCCGACAGCTCTTCCTTTGACGAGGACAGCAGCGATGCCTTATCCCCTGAGCAGCCTGCCAGCCATGAGTCCCAGGGCTCAGTGCCGTCACCACTGGAAGCCCGAGTCAGTGAGCCACTGTCCAGTGCCACCTCAGTATCCCCCACTCAGGTGAGCTCTGCATGCTTCCCGCTCTGCATGCGTCCCCTGCTCCCAAGGGCCCCAGACTTGCCGGAGGTACACAGAGTGAGGTCCCCCGCTTGGGCCAGGCAGGATGGGGAATCGTGGGGGGCTTGCCCTGGTCGCTCAGGAGCTGGCTGGCTGAGTCCTGGTGGTGGGGAGGGAAGGGAGATGTTGGCAGTGGACCCCCATCCCAGCCAGCCTCATCCAGTCAGTGGTCCCAAGTGGAAGACACTGGCTGCCTGTGGTCAGATTCAAGCCTCCCTGGCCCACCTCATATCCACTCATGCAGAACAGCGTGCTTGTCCTGTGTCACTTGCTTTTCTACTTCCCTACTCCCCCTGCCACCCCTGGGGGCCGCTCTTCTCATCCCCCTGGTCTTTGCCCATCATTGGCCCCCTGACAGTGATGGTGTCCGAGGACACCCACTTCCAGGCAGGGCAGGGCAGGGCAGGGCAGGGATGCACTGCCACTTAGAGATGGCCACACCCTCTGGAACAGCCAGAAAGGGAGGGTGTCCTCACTTCCCCCTTCTCTTTCAGGTTGTGTCTCAGCTCCCAGTGGGCGCAGATTCTGGAGA
>NW_006440626.1:3978035-3985745 GCF_000325575.1 Pteropus alecto
CTCTTCCTGGCAGAGCAGCCTCCTCTGCCTCCCAGCCTCAGCAACGGAACCGCAGCCCCCACCGCCAAGCCCACCCCCACGCTCATCAAGGTACCGTTTTCCAGCCAACTGTCCTTCCTCCCCACGTCCCCTGAGCCCTGCTGTGACTTCATTCCAGTGTAGCGACAGCTTCAGGGGATGGGGCTGCATGTTTTCCCCCCCCTGGTCCGGGCCCAGCAAAGGTCACTGAGGTAATGTGGGGTGCTTCCTGTTCTCTGCAAGGACACTGGCTGTCACAGTCATAGCCACCATTTGCTGAGCACGGTGTGCCAGGCTCTTGCTCCTGCCTTTCCCATGGAAGCATGCTCACCCGTCCCCTCTGGGTCACCGACAGCCTCGTGAAGCAGTAAAGAACCCCGTTCCACAAGGGACGAAACTGGGGAGTAAAGTGCAGGCCTGAGGCCTCGCAGCTGCCAGTGTCGACCGTCTGTTTTTATTCTCCGAGGCCTGAGCTGAACTGCCTGAAGCAGCCATGGGTTTACCATCAGCCCCCCAAGATGCCTACTGGGGACCTTGTGTGGGGGACACTGTGCCGGGCACCACCAGTCCTCCCTGCCTCCAGGGTCCCCAGGACCTTGGCCTGTGCTCCTGCTGGCGGTCCCCTTCTCCTCCCCAACCCCCACCTCCCGCCGCCGCCCACGCGCTTCCCTCGCTGGTCTTCAGCCCCCTGCACAGAGTCTGCTCCTGGGCCTCTCCTGTCGCTCACAGCGGGGAGCTGGCCAGCTTCTTGTTCTCTCCTGTAGCCTGAGTCCCCGCCGTGCCTCCGCTGCTGCCCTCCTGTGTGGGGCCCCCGCCGCCAGGCCGGCCCCGTGCGCGTGGTCTCTGTGAAGCCCCATGGCTCACAGGAAGTTTTGTAGGTTGTCCCCGTCCCAGGGGAAGCAGCCAGTGCCCCCTGCCTGGTCCCTGGCGCTCCAGAGTTGCCTGTTGGCTCTGGTCTACTCTATCATCCGGCACCTCTCACCTCTGTAGTCTGTTCCTGAGGCCACAGATGTCAAAGGTTTTCCCCCACAATTCCTCCCTCAAAACTGCTCGTCAGGTGAGCAGCGCCTTTCTCTGACCCCTGGCACTCAAGAGGATAGCGTATATCACCTGTCTGCACTTCCTCTTCTCTGCAGTGCCTCAGCCTGCGGGCTGGCTCCCCAGCCCTGCCAGAGAACCCTCCTCACGGGTCTAACTGCAGGCCCTCTTGGGTCCCGCCCCTTTCTCTTGCTTTCCCTCGCCTTCCTTTGTGGCTGCTCATCCCCTGGCTCCTCCTCCTGCCTCAGTGGGGTGCTCCCCAGGCCCGGCCCTTGCCCCCGTCCTCCCTCACAGCTCCGTGCTCCACAGCCTTGCCTGTGTTCCCTCCGCGGGTCCGTCCCCATGCACTTGGGTGCCCTGCCAGCTCCGCTCCGCAGCCTCGTGCCTTCTCCCTCTTCCCGTGCTCCCTAGCAAAACCAGAACCGTTTCCTGACTTCCACGACGGGACTGCCGTCGTCGGTGGGGCCAGAGCTTGAAACTGTAAACCTTTGACCCGCTCGCCTGCCACATGCTTCTGCTGTCCAGTCCTCCTCTAGTCTGTCACCTCTGTGCAGACCTTTGCATCAGACCTCAGCTGACCCCACATCAAGTCTCCAGCCTCCTGTTTGGCATTCTCTTCTTAGAAATGTCTAGGCCCTCCACCTCTGTGCCTGGCACTCCCTTGCTGACCCTTGTCCTTGTCCAGCTCCCCGCTCCCTGCCCCACAGACAGGGCCCTTCATGGTCTGTGGTCCTCACTGATGCTTGAGGCCCAGTGGGAGGTCTCCCTGTGTGCCAGCTGGGGGTCTTTGGAGGTCCATTTAGTGAAGGAACAAGAGCTTTTGGAGTCCTGGGCTTGGGTCCCAGCTTTTTCACACAATGAGATCAAGGCCACTCTGCGACCTTGGGCAAGTGACTTCTCTGAGCCTGTTTCTTGATTTTCAAGTAGACATGCTCTTTCCTGCTCAGGCAGGGTTCCTGTAGGTCTGTGTGACATAGTCTTTATAAAGTACCTGATATGGATGGCACGAGCTCCAAAATCCAGCTGTATTTCTCTTCCTGTCATGTTCGCTCTTTGCTCGGATGACAGTGACATCTACATTTGGTTGGTTTTCTCTCCACCCTCTGTCAGCCCTTGCCCCCTGCTTTGGATGCTTCTGGGCACTGATGAGGCCTCTGCTTTTGGAGGGGTTGCAGTCCAGTAGGGGGAAAGTAGCACTGTGCAAGGTGCCTCCTCAGAATCCACTCTCTTGTGGAAGGGACACCAGCCTTTCCTGTGGGGACCTCACTCTGAGAAGCCCACACTGCCTCCTTGACGGCACCTTCTGTCTCCTGCGCCCTCAGCAAAGCCAACCCAAGTCTGCCAGTGAGAAGTCACAGCGCAGCAAGAAAGCCAAGGAGCTGAAGCCAAAGGTGAAGAAGCTCAAGTACCACCAGTACATCCCCCCGGACCAAAAACAGGACAAGGGGGCGCCACCCCTGGACTCCTCCTACGCCAGGATCCTGCAGCAGCAGCAGCTCTTCCTCCAGCTCCAGATCCTCAACCAGCAGCAGCAGCAGCACTATAACTACCAGACCATCCTGCCTGCCCCGCCAAAGTAGGAACCCGCCTCGGCATCGTCCCACCCATCCCATCTGTAGGCGCCCCAAGACAGGCAAAGGCCAGGTCCGGGTGGGTGAACCCAAACCTGCAAGGACTCTTTGGTCAGGATCCTGCAAGAGTGGTCCCCAGGACCCAGTTCCCTTTGTCCCATGCCCGTCTCTACCCAGCCCTGCAGAGTTCGACGGGGAGCCTCGATGGGTGCTCATTTTTTGCCTTTTCTTCTCAGGCCAGCAGGTGAGGCCCTAGGAAGTAGTGGGCCCGCCCCAATGCGCAGCCTCTCCACTACCAGTACCAGCTCCAGCTCAGGCGCCCCTGGGCCCAGTGGGCTGGCACGTCAGAACAGCACCTCACTAGCTGGCAAGCCAGGAGCCCTGCCTGCCAACCTGGATGACATGAAGGTAGGTCGTCTCCCCGAGGTGCTCGTTTTTAGGGAAAGCAGCCGGCCCAGAACCCACGGTCATAGAAGGCAGAACAGAGTTCAAGATTCTGGTCTCCAGCAGAAGCACTTGGGACCTGTCAGGGCCTGGTCATCTCTGACATCAGTCTGGTCGTTGTGGTTATCATCATTAATGTCATCAGCCAGCATCTGTCCAGGCCCTTGGGGCTTACAAAGCCCCTCTACCTCTTTCGCTGCTTTTGTGAGAAATGAGTATCCCCGCTGCTTAAGGATGGGCAAGCGGAGGCATCTCGAGTAGGGGTCTGGCCAGTGGTAGAGCCAGGATTCAGCTTCAGGTCTTTCCTGTTCAGCACCCGCACTGTGTCACTGGACACCCCACCCAGTCTGCTGGGCAAGTGCTGAGTAGGGCCTTGGCGGGGCGGGTCCTGCTTGGGGCCCGGCTTCTTTTCTCTGCCCTGATCAGAAGATGCAGTGGACCAAATTCCCCCTCAGGAGTTTGTTGTCTGAGCCAGGCGTACCTGACCCCTCCTGAGCCATGCCTGACCCAGCAAGACTCAGCCCTCACCAGGGCATTCAGGCTCAGGCTTGAGTCCGTCAGACCTGGATGTAACTCCTGACTGCTGCTCACTAGTTGTAATATCCAGTTAGTTCAATTAAGTATTTAGTGAACACCAGGTACCATGCTAGGGCTGGGGACAGCTGAGGGGAATGTCGTGCCCAGACACAGGTGCAGGGAGCATTTTAATCAGGCTCCTGGAGCATTTTAATCATCCCGAGGCATGGGTTGAGGCTGGGCCTGGAGGACACGTGACTCGCCCTCCAGGGCTATGGGGATGTTGGAGGGTTGATGTATATGAAGCTGCCAGTGGGGCCCAAGAGATGAGGCCTAACGGACAGGAAGCTTGTCCCTCCCGACCTCCTCCGACTGCCCTCCCGCCCGGACCCAGTTCCCTTTGTCCCCCGCTGCGCTGACTCCGCACCCCTTGCAGGTGGCAGAGCTGAAGCAGGAGCTGAAGTTGCGGGCGTTGCCCGTCTCGGGCACCAAGACAGACTTGATTGAGCGCCTGCGCGCCTACCAAGAACAAGTCAGCTCTGCCCCGGGAGCCCCCAAGACCCCTGCCGCCACCTCTCTCCTGCCCAAGACTGGTGAGGTGGTGGTAGCCTTCCCGGCGGCCCGCCTAAGCACAGGGCCTGCCCTGGTGGCGGCAGGCCTGGCCCCAGCCGAGGTGGTAGTGGCTACGGTGACCAGCAACGGAGTGGTGAAATTCGGCAGCACGGGCTCCACACCCCCCGTCTCCCCCACCCCCTCAGAGCGTTCACTCCTTAGCACAGGCGATGAGAACTCCACACCCGGGGACACCTTTGGTGAGATGGTGACATCGCCACTGACCCAGCTCACCCTGCAGGCCTCGCCATTGCAGATCCTTGTGAAGGAGGAGGGCCCCCGGGCTGGGACCTGCTGCCTGAGCCCTGGGGTGCGGGTAGAGTTGGAGGGGCGTGACAAGGACCAGATGCTGCAGGAAAAGGACAAGCAGATCGAGGAGCTGACCCGCATGCTCCGGCAGAAGCAGCAGCTGGTGGAGTGGCTCAGGCTGCAGCTGGAGCAGGAGAAGCGGGCCCAGCAGCCTGCGCCGGCCCCGGCCCCCTCCCCGACCCCTGCTCCCCTCGGCATCCCGGTGAAGCAGGAGAATGGCTTCTCCAGCTGCCAGCTGAGCCCGCAGCCCCCGGGCCCCACTCACCCCTTCAGCCCCAGCCTGGCGGCCCCCAGCGCCCACCACGTGGATGCTTGTGCCCTGGCACCCCCGGCCGTGGTGGTGAAGCAGGAAGCCGTGCTGCCAGAGTCGGAGCCGGCCGCCACGCCCCAGCTGCTTCTGGGCCCACAGGGTCCCAGCCTCGTCAAGGGGGTCGCACCTCCCACCCTCATCACTGACTCCACAGGGACCCACCTTGTTCTCACAGTGACCAATAAGAATGCAGACAGCCCTGGCCTGGCCAGTGGGAGCCCCCAGCAGGTACCTGGGTGTGGGAGGGGCAGGGGCCACAGGAGGGTGTGAAGATACTTCTAATGACAGCCCCGTTGACCAGGCGCCCCCATGGCTGGGCATGCTAGGCTTGCTTCCTTTAATCTTCAACCCTCTGAAATGAGGGCTTGCTATCCTCATGTCACCAAGGAGGGTAGTAAGGCCTGGGAAGGTTAAGGTACCTGCTTACAACCCGTAGTCATGAGGGTGGTGGTAGATACTGCCCACCTCTCTGGCCGTTGTTATCAGCACATTTCTGTTCCCTGGCAGAGGGCTCCTGGGCAGCCCCACCCAGGCCGGGCCCCCTCCCTCTGCTTCCTGGGCGTAGTGGGGCCCTGGGCAAGGGTCAGGGTCGCCCCCTTCCGAGTAAGAGGTTGTGGGCTCAGCTTTCTGGCCTGGCATCTGGGGGGGCCACTGGGCTGAGTCTGGTTTGAGCTCCACTCCTCTCTCCCCCCTCAGAGAGGCCAGCTGTCCCACACCAAGGTGTCATCGGCAGCTGGCTCTCTGCTGCTGCCGCCTTCACAGCCCAGACCCTCCACCCAGCCTGGTCCAAAGGTGAGGCAGTTTTAGGCTTTGTGTGGCCTCTAAGCCCTGTAGAACTCCAGGGTGGAGGGGACAGTGACAAGAGGCACCTCAGGATGGGGGACAAGGACCCTGAGCAGCCTCAGGCAGAAGGGAGGAGAGGGGAAATCAGCCCAGAGCCCCTCCCTCCCTCCTGCATGGCTTGTACCAAACCCCAGGTGGCCGGTCACCCCATGCCTACCCAACCTTCTGTGGGGTCAGAGGTCAGGGTCTCCCCCACCCCTACCCCAACTCATATCTCCTCTTCCCCAGTGGCTTCCATGAAAATTTACCAAAAGCCAGTATAGGCGGCCACATTTTCCTGGCCAGCCTCCCGCCTGTGCTTCTCAAGTGTGCAGGGCCTTGAGCCTGCTTCCCTCACGCCAACCACTGCTCTGTCACTGTTCTCCTGTTCAGCCCTTGTCCCAGCCTGGTTCTCCATCCCCTGGCCCACCAGCCCAGATGGACCTGGAGCACCCGCCACAGCCCCTCTTTGGGACCCCCAGTTCTCAGCTTAAGAAGGAGCCACCTGGGTATGAAGAAGCCGTGAACCAGCCACCCAGACAGCAGGTGAAGAAGGTAGACTGAGGCCTGGCCAGGGTGGGTGGCTGCCTATGCTGCTGGCTGGGCTCCCACAGTCCCCTCCGTCCCGAGTCCAGCCAGAGGATAGTGGTGGGCAGGAGCCAGTCTTGGGGGGTCCCAGAGGCCTTGGGGAATGGGCTGTTCCAGGCAGCATGCTAGCGCCCGGCCCAACAGAGGAGATGTGGGCTCCGGGAGCCCGAGCACAGGCCAGTGGGCTGGCTCTGCAGGTCCAGCTGCCGGCTCGGGCAGAAGGGGAGAAGGCCTGTGACCGGAGCTGGGACTCCTGTTACAGGATTTCTTTTCTATTTTTGTTGCACAGGAAAATGGTTCCTCGAGCCAACAGATGGATGATCTGTTTGACATTCTTATTCAGAGTGGAGGTAAAGCCCAGACCCCCAAGCTACCCGGCCAGTCTCCTTTCTCCATAGGTCTCCAGCCCCGTGGTGGGTTGATCCGTTGGGTTTTGTTTGGCTATTGAACACTTAATGGGAGACAGGCCTTGTACTTTGGATGCAGCAACAGCCGAGATGCGCACCACCTCCAGTGCCTGGGCAGGGACCCCGGGAGGAGTGGGAGTTGTAGCCTCAACACACTTCCGCTTTACCCGGCACCCACTGCCTGGCAGGAACTGTCCCTATAGCTGAGACACAGCAGTGAGCAAAACAGCGAACGCCTTCGCATGGGAGATGAATGATAGGCACATTACGTCCTAGAGGAGAGGACCTTACGGAAAGCAGGAAAAGGTGTTGGGTGGGCGGGGCTGGGCGCGGTCAGCCTGGATGTGCGGGGCAGGGGCAAATGACAAGGACTTGCGAGTGCAGGGTAGAGGGGCTTTGACTGTGGACGATGCCAGAATCTACCACACAGCTCTGAGCGCTGGTTGGTTGTGCTGGAAGAGCAGCATCAGGCAGTGGTCCAGGCTGTAGTGATCTAGGCCAAGCCGCTGGGGCGGTAGCAGCAAAGTGGGGAAGTCTGGAGTCTGGGTATGTGTTGGACAGTGCCAGTTCGATTTCTTTATGGATTGGGCATGTGGCAAGAGGGCAGCCAAGGATGACGCCAAGCGTTTCAGCCTGAGTTAGCAGCTGTAGTTGGGCACGTGGAACAGGCATCAGTGCAGCTGAGTTGGGCTTAGCTATGTCCCAAGACAGAAGTCATCACGTGGACAGCCCAGGTGAGGTCTGGGCTGGAGGCTGAAATCGGGGGGTTGCTGCTGTCTAGTCTGGCTTTCGGAGCCATGAGGCTGGTTGAGCAGAGGACAGGGCAGAGCCAGGGCACAAGCAGATGAGGCGAAGCAGTAGGCCCAGGGGTGGAGGGTACCCTCGAAGGTGAAGTCCTGAAGCCAAGGGCTGCTGACAGAAGTTAGGAAAGATGGAGACCAAGTTCTGGTGGCTCTCAGTGACCTCTGCCAGGGTGCTATAGTGGGACCATGAGCACGTGCCTACTTCAGCAGGCTGAAGAGGGGCTGAGGGTGTGGGAGACAGCCGGTCTGGAGCGGTCTCTGCAGAGGGGACC
>NW_006440626.1:3985756-4005887 GCF_000325575.1 Pteropus alecto
CAGGATGAAGAGGGGCTGAGGGTGTGGGAGACAGCCGGTCTGGAGAGGTCTCTGCAGAGGGGAGCAAACGGGCAGTGTGTGTCGGGAATCCCCGAGTGTCGGGATGGCAGAGGGCAGTAGGGGAGGGGTTGGCTACAGGTGGCAGCACGAGGATTTCAGTGGCGGCAGTGGGCAAGAAGACAGAGTGTGCGAAAGTTCTCTTTGCTTTCATTATGTCAGCAGGGAGCGGCTTAAGCAAGATGATACAGGTAAAGCGAGAGCTCAGCCGTGGAACTGTACACTGTAAAATGGTGAATTTTCTCAGAAAGCTCGATAGCTGACACTACTCTCGAGGTCAGATTCTGATGTTAGAAGCAGATGCTGGAGTCTGCAGTGGGACCTGGGGTGCATTTCTAACAAGGGCAGGTGGCATGGAGGCTGCTGGGCTGGGAGGTGCTCTGGGGCCGAGAGGCTGGTCCAGGGCTCAGGAGAGGCCTGGCTGTGAGCTTCCAGGGTTCCCGATGTCCAGACAGGAACCGAGAGTGGGAGAGATGAGGCCGCGCGAAACAGACTGTACAGGTGGAGAGGGAGCAGCCCGAGTGCTAGCGCTGACCAGATGGCAGAGAGAGGGCGCTGAGGGTGCTGCCTGCACCCAAAGGGGTCAGACACTGAGAAGTGGCCAGGGAGGAAGTGGCAAGGATGCTAGGAGCAGAGGGCATCTGAATCGGCGGGGCCAGCAGCAGCAGCCTCAGTGGTGGCAGCTGGGTAGGTTGACAGGCCACCTCTGAGGGATCTGGTTGTTTGGTGAGACCGTGTCCAGCTGGAACGGGAGGAAAATAGGAGAGAGGACAGGACTAGAGGGTCGGGGAACAAGCCTGGTTTCTGTGTAACTTTTTTAAATTACATATAAGATTTGCCATTCTAGCCATTTTAAAATGTACAACTCAGAGGCATTAAGTACTTTCAGTGCTGTGCAGCCATCACCACCCTGTTTTTCTAGAACTTCATCATCCTGTACTGACTCTCGTTTACCCGTTAACACGGTAACTTCCCAGTCCTTCCTCCCAGTCCCTGGTAGCCTCTTCTTTCTGTCTCCATAATTTTGACTACTCTTAGGACCCCATGTAAGTGGAATCAGACAGTATTTGCCCTTTCATTTCTGGCTTATTTCAGTTAGCACAGTGGCAGAGATGTGGCCGAATCGTTCATTGTGTGGACGTACCACATCGTGTTGATCCATTCATCCACTGATGGGCCCTTGGGTTGTTTCCACCTCTTGGCTGTTTTAAAGCTGCTGCAAACATGGGTGTGCGGGAATCTGTGTGAGTCCCTGCTGTCAGTTCTTTTGGGTCTATACCCAGAAGTGAGATTGTTGCTAATTCAGCATTTAACTTTTTGAAGGACCGCCAGCGTCCGCAGCAGCTACACCGACTTCATTCATAGCAGCAGTGCACAAGGGTTCCACTTTCTCAGTATCATCACCAACACTTATTTTCGTGTTTTTTTTAATAGCTATCCTAGTGGGTATGAAGTGGTATGTCATTGTGGTTTGATTTGCATTTCTGTGGTGACTAATGATGTCGTGTTTCTTTTATGTGTTTCTATAGGTCATCTGTGTATCTTGTCACCAGGAGAAATGTCTCTGAGTCCTTTGCCTATTTTTCAGTTGGGTTTTGTTGTTGAGTTGTAGTTCTTTATTCTGAGTATGAATCATTTGTCACATATGATTTGCAAATATTTTCTCCCACTCCATGGATTGTTTCTCCCACTCTCTGGATAGTGTTCTTTGTTGCTCAAAAGTTTTAAATTTTTATGTATCTGATTAGGTATTTTTTCTTTCGTTGCCTGTGCTTTGGTGTCATAACCAAGAAATGACCAGATCCATGGAGATGTCCCACTGTGTTTCCTTCTAAGAGTTTTGTAGTTTTAGCTCCTAAATGTAGGCCTTTTGACCCATTTTGGGTTACTTTTTTATACACAGTGGGGTCCAACTTCAGGTCCTATTCAGGTTTCTGACATCATTCACTTTCTTGATTGGCAGAAATTTCAGCAGATTTTAAGGAGCCACCATCCCTGCCAGGGAAACAGAAGTCCCCCTCGACAGCAGCCTGCGGATCACCCCTCTCCTCCCAGTCCCCACCCTCTGCTGAGCTCGCTCAGGCTGCCCCGCCTCCATCGGGCTCACCCACCTTACCTGGGCGCCTGGAGGACTTCCTGGAGAGCAGCACGGGGCTGCCCCTGCTGACTGGTGGACATGAGGGGCCAGAGCCCCTCTCCCTCATTGACGACCTCCACAGCCAGATGCTAAGCAGCTCTGCCATCCTGGACCACCCCCCTTCACCCATGGACACCTCGGAATTGCACTTTGCCCCTGAGCCCGGCAGCATGGGCCTGGACCTGGCTGAAGGCCACCTGGACAGCATGGACTGGCTGGAGCTGTCATCAGGCGGCCCTGTGCTCAGCCTGGCCCCACTCAGCACCTCGGCCCCCAGCCTCTTCTCCACAGACTTCCTCGATGGCCATGACTTGCAGCTGCACTGGGATTCCTGCTTGTAGCTCTCAGGTCTGCTGGGGGACTGGCGGGGCTGGAAGTTGGAAAGCCTCGGGAACTCTAGGGAGCTCAGCGCTCTCCTGCCTGATCGCTGAGTGCTGACAATCATGGGCCCAGTTTTCCCTCCCTGGCTCACCACCAAGGAGAGAGGCTGCCAAGCAGCAGCTCTGGGTCCCACCCTGAGGTTTTGGAGACCTGGACAGGTCGGGGTGCCTCTTTGACCTTTTGTGAGGTTGGAGGTGCCCTGTCTGCATTTTATGCAGGCAGGTGAGGCATGAATCTCTCTTCCCTGTGAAGGAAGAAATAAGCCGGGCCTCTACCTCCCCATTCCTCGTTATGCCAACAGAGTCCCAGGCTTCTTGGGAGGGGGTTGGGAGGCTCCCTGTCATATTAGTGTTGGTGTAGTATAACCAGTTAGTGGTTGGTGGCAGACATTTTCTGTACAGGTGTATATATATATACCTCTATATTATATATCGCCATACATATATATACACATTTTTTTTGGGGGGGGGAGGAGAGAGGCTGCCAAGCAGCAGCTCTGGGTCCCACCCTGAGGTTTTGGAGACCTGGACAGGTCGGGGTGCCTCTTTGACCTTTTGTGAGGT
Source organism: Pteropus alecto (assembly GCF_000325575.1). Lineage (NCBI taxonomy): Eukaryota > Metazoa > Chordata > Mammalia > Chiroptera > Pteropodidae > Pteropus > Pteropus alecto. Next base: position 3,988,895 of record NW_006440626.1, read on the forward strand.
TGGAGGTGCCCTGTCTGCATTTTATGCAGGCAGGTGAGGCATGAATCTCTCTTCCCTGTGAAGGAAGAAATAAGCCGGGCCTCTACCTCCCCATTCCTCGTTATGCCAACAGAGTCCCAGGCTTCTTGGGAGGGGGTTGGGAGGCTCCCTGTCATATTAGTGTTGGTGTAGTATAACCAGTTAGTGGTTGGTGGCAGACATTTTCTGTACAGGTGTATATATATATACCTCTATATTATATATCGCCATACATATATATACACATTTTTTTTGGGGGGGGGTGGGAGGTGGATGCAGCTCCCTCCCATCCTACTGTGCACATACAGAAGGGCCTGGAGACCACTGCTCCTGGGGCCCTCAGCCCCACCCATCACGTGTGTTTGACATGCAGCCACCCCATCACAGCCTGTACCCCACCTGTCCTTCTTCCTGTTCCTTATCAGTGCCACGAGGGCAGAGGTGCTTCCTGGCCGCCGCCCACATTCCATCCTGCTGCCTCACTGCAGCCGCCCTGGGACAGGAGGGGCTTTAGCCCTGTGGTGGGTCCAGAGGTGGCCCTCAAGTTTTGGCTTCCTCCTGCTCTGGGGCATGTCACTGTCATTCGTAGAGGGTTGGGGATGGTGTCACCAAAACCAGTGCTGGGACAGGTGAGGGAAAGCATTGTGAACTTTTTAAAATAAAAACAAAAATACCGGCTTGTTACTCCTTCTTCCTGGCTGGCTGTGCTAGACCATTCCAGAAAGGACCTACAGCTCTGGAGCCCTGACTGGACCAAAGACAAAGTGCTTTCTTAAAGCCAGTTTATTTACAAACCAAGGAGCCTTTACCACCCCCGAGCCCTTCCTGAGGAAAGACTGACAGAGGTGGCTCTGCACCTCTTCGCAAGGTTTTGGTCAGTACAAACGGTGAGCTTGGGGCCTGGGCCCCAATCTTCTGCTCCTGCCACCCACTGCCCTCCAGAGACGCTCTGGGGTGCCCAGGGTGGCGTCTTCTATCTCCCTACCATGATGCCTGGCCAGAGTGTCTCCTTTCCTTGACCCTGAAGCTTGGGTTGGGCCCGGGCCAGCGCTGTTCTTGAGGAAGGAGCTGCTCTAGTAGCCAATGGGTCGGGGAAGCCTGGCATGACCGGGCCACTGGAGGACGAGCTTCAGCCATCTATGTCCCAGCTGAAAAGGTGATGCTTCACCAGCATGTCCTGGACGCCCTCCTTCAGGGGCTTCTTCTCTTCCTGCACACAAACAGCCCCTCACCGTCATGGAATGCACAGCTGGGGCACACAGCAAGGAAGCCCAAGGTGGCAGGGGCCAGAGTGGTCCTTACCCATGACGCCAGCACCCAGGGTTCCCCTGGGGCCCTGCCTCAGCCACCCACAAGTGTTTGAACTGATCCGCCTGCAGAGACCAGGCCTGCCACGCCCCACCGAGGACCAAACCCATCCACCCACCTCTCTCTTCACAGGAAGTTCCCAGTCCTGGGAGAGGCTGAAGGCGAAGCAGCAGAGGACACTGGAAGGGAAGGAGGGGAGGCTGTCAGTCGCCCTCAGGTTGGCTCTGCCCACCCCTCCCTGACCCAGGGCCACAGGGCAGGGGGCCCTCACCGGAGCTCACACTTGATCTGGACCCAGCCGGGGCTGCGCAGGAAGGACCAGGGCTGGTACCACTTCTCCACGGTCGGCAGGCTGGAGCAGAGCACTTCCAGCCACAGGTGCAGCACCTGCTCACTGGGACAGGGGGAGGGGTTCGTCTGCTGGGTTCTCTGAGGACTGGGAGTTTCTGCCCTTCGGTGCTGGGCTGGGCCACCAGCCCCTTTCCCGCCACTCTGAGGCCACCTCAGGTGACCCCACTTCCTTTACTCTCAGCCCCTCGCTCTGGCTGCTCCTCCCTGGGAGACACACTCAGGGGCCCATGGCCTCCACTCCCCTCTGTCCTGTCACAGCTCGCTCCACATCTGAGACAGCCACCACCTCCTGCCGGGCACAGGGGCCTCTGCCCTGGTCAACCCAGGAATGAGGTGCACCAGGTTCTGAGCTAGTCTCGGGGACAGCTGTCCTGTAAACCACCCCTCCTCCCACCCCACTCCAGGTAAAAGCAGCCTACAGGCCACGCCCTCCACCAGGTGGTAAATCCAGAAATATCTCATTGACCCTGGCCCAGGCTCAAGACTCACAAATGCCCAAGGCCCCCACCCTCATTTGCCGCAGCAGCCTCGTTTCTGGGAGCCCCGTTCACTGGGCACTTTGCTAAAGTCTGTGCTTCACAAAACCCCCAAGTGCCTCCCTGGCCACAAAGCAATGACTGGTCTTGTGCCGGAGAAAGGCCTTTGAGAGTCACCCTTGCAAACTTCCATTTATTTGCCTGTCCTCCTGGGGGGCCCGGCTCACATGCCCCCGCTCCCTGCAGGGCCCAGCCCGCCACTCATCTGACTGGACTGTGGCACCCGCAGCAGGTACACTCACTTGAGCCCCACACAGATGAGGGAGCGGAGCTTGACATCCATTTGTGCGTGTGCAGCGTCATGGGTCACATTCACAGACTGCACAGCCTGTGAAGACACAGCCGTCACTCAGGTGCCCCCCAGCTGCCAGCCCACGGAGGCCAGCCCTGCCTATGGCCCTGCCTACCCTGTAGAGCAGCTCCTCTGGGGTCAGAACTTTGCCATCTTCATCCAGCCTGGGGAAGGAGGGGGACCAGAGCTGCCAGTGCTGCCCGGTGTGCAGACTTGGGCTGCTCCCTCGCCCCCGACGAGGCTGCCAGGGCAGGGGACAGGCCCGGTTACCTGTACGTCTTACACAGCACCAGGCGCGAATACACCGAGTCAAAGTCTCTCTCCACCTCCCGGCCTGCTGCCTGGGGAATGGGGAGAGTGTCAGGGACAATGGGATAGGTCCCAGGTCAAAGCCACAGGGTCTAAGTGCACTTCACCACCCCAGGAGCTCCTGTTGCCAGCTCCACAGAACCCAGGAGCGTGGGGAAAAGGACAGTGGAGGACATGCGTCCAGCCACTGACTTACTTCCTCGATAAACAGCCAGGGGTGGCAGGCGCCCCCAAGCAGAGATGGCTTCTTCAGTCCATGTTCAAACAGGGCCTTGAGGGCCGGGCAGAGGGTCCCTCGCACGAGGTCCGTGACCGCCTCCGTCACAGCGTCATCCCCGGCGATGGAGTACTGATGGCGGGGACAGGGTCTGAAAGGCCCCAGCCCCATGCCTGCAGCTGCCCTCTCCCTGGCCTCAGAGCCGCCGCCACAAGCCACTGAGAACACAGGCCCTGGCTGGGGGCGTGCAGGCCTCACCAGGCTTGAGGTGGGGGCAGCTCCAGGGCACCCTTCCTGGCTTCCCCTCTCACCTCTTTGCTCCGTTCATCTAGAACTTCCACAAACTTGGCAGGAAACCAGCCTAGGGGAGAAGCAGGGTCCTGTGAGGGGCCTGGTGTGCTCACACTTTCCCCCATGGGGCTGAGGACAGGCTCGGCCTGTTCCTGGCGGGGACGGGGTCGGGGATGCAGCTTCACTGCCCAACCCGCTGCCCCCAAATGGGGACCAAGACCTCACCTCTCAGGCCATTCAGCTCCCCCACCCAGCAGTGCTCATCCTTCTGGGAAACAATCTGCAGAGGAAAAGAGCAGAGAGCCGGGCCCCAGTTGCCATGCCCAGTGCATCGCGCATCATCTGGTTTCATCCTTGGCCAGGTCGAGGAGGGAAACGCTCAGCAGGGGGAGGGCGCGAGTGAGCTGGATGACCTGGCTGCAGCCTCAGGGCCAGCAGGTGGCAGGACCACTGGCATCCACTCCCAGCAACCACCCGCCGCAGAGCCCCACGCACCGTGATGATGTCATTCTTGCGGAATCCCAGCTCATCGTCATCGTGCCGCTCAAAGTCCAGCAGGGCCTTGGCCCGGCGCCTGTGGCTACGTGAGCAGGCCACGTAGTTCTCGTGGTCCCGCTGGTGGCTCTCCATGCTGTAGTCTGGGGTCAGCTCCTGCCAGGGTGGCAGAAAAGCTCACCAAGAAATAGGCGCCTCAGGATGGGGAAGGAGACCCCCATGTTAAGCCACTGGGCGTAGGGCTGGGAGGCTGCAACTCACCACACTACAGTTTTTGGGGTCTGTGCACTGGAAATGGCGTGCCACGCGCAGGATGGCTTCCCGGAGGTCAGCCACCAGTTCCGTCTGCTTGATGTTCTTGGCCTTGAGTGCCTCCAGGTCGTCTACCCCTGGGAGGTCCAGAGAGTTACAGCAGCTGTGGTCCCTGCCAAGCCCCCTTCCCAACTCCAGGGAAGCTTAGAGTCCACTGGGGTGTGAGAATGGACACCCCCTGGTATGCACCGCCACCCCCACGCCTGGCTCCCAGAGCTTAGATGTGGCTGCGGGGAAGGGGGCCGCTGAGTTCGCCCGAGTGCACAGCTGCCTGCAGCACAGTTCTCACCAAAGAGCAAGGAGGTGAGGCCAGACTTCCTCCGCTGGGTCCTGCGACGAACCACCTGTAGACACAAGGGCGGGTCAGTGGCAGGAGGGCACCCAGGGCCCCTCATTTATGCCACCTCATGGGCAGCAGCCTCTTAGGCCAGCTCTGAGGGTCAGGGATGCACTATCGGTTCAATGCTGGGTCTGTCCTTCACCCAAACCGGGCTTATTGCTGCCCATCTCTCCACAGCTGTGGTCTGCTGCTGCTGGGCCATGCCGGGCATGCGTGCTAAGCTGGCGGGGAGTGGCGGAGCCCAGAGGGGCCTCTCTTGCTCTGGGCTTCCTCAAGGGACCCCCACGCTGTGGGTGAGGCAGGGCCTCCTCTCTCACAGGCCTACCTGAGAGAGGTTGGTGGTGGCGCTGGTCCCCAGGAGCTGGCCCTGGTCTGCGATGAGGTAAGCCAGGTGCTTGCGGCGCTGGGTCTCCACGGCCATGTCAGTGAGGGAGCCAGCCAGCCGCATGGCCTCCCCCAGCAGCAGCTCCGCGTCTTCGATCTGCGAGGGTATGTCTGACAGCGTGTTGAAGATAGAGGCCGAGTTCTCTGACTGAATCAGCTCCTCCTCCTGCGCCACACGAGGGGAAGGAGGCAGGAGTCACTGCCCGGCACCGAGCCCCGTCACCATCCCAGGCATGTGTGACTTCCCTGGATGATCAGCTGAGCTCAAGGGAGTCTACCCTGCCGGGGGAGGGGTGGAGGGGCTTTCAGGAAGGACCAGTGCTCAGGCCACATGCTGCTGAAGCCTGAACCCCGAGTCCCCAAGAGGAGGGGCACCAGGACTGCTGCATCTGGCACACAAGACTCCTAGTCTTCATGGGGAAGCTGGGCGGTGTGGCCCAGGGACGGGGGACAGTGGCACCTTGAGGCGCAGCATGCCCAGCGTGGCCTGGAAGAGCACCAGGGAGCCCTCGTAGAAAAACAGGTCCCAGAGGCGCAGCAGCAGCTTGATGTGCACCACGCTGGCGAAGGCCGTGAGGAACCAGTGCAGTGTGATCAGAGACAGCTCTGTAGACAGACCAGGGACAGCTGGCATGTGACAACCTGAGCAGGGGCACGCCCCAGGCGCACGAGCTGGGCAGGAGGTGGAAGGTATCTCCCAGAAAGCAGCCATAGGCCCACCCTAGTCCACGGGGATGGAGGGGACAAGTGTCAGGACATCAGAGACAAGAGCGACAGAGGCTGCGTGAGCTGTGCCCACGGCTGGGCCGTGTGAGGAGCCTTTCTCCACTCCTCCGAGCTGGCCAGCTGCCCGGTCCTCCACTGGCTGTCAGGAGGCCTTGGACCCGCAGTACCTGAGTCAGAGTCTCAGGACCCCTTGACCCCAGAGAAGAGGGTGGGCGGCCCTCACCAATATCATGTTCCTGGAGCAGCTTGTCCAAGCGAGGCAGGTACTGGACGATGAGGTGGCGCAGGACTCGCTGGTCTGTCTGGACGCCCAGCAGGGTGGTGCTGAAGTAGGAGGCAGGTAGCAGGTCCTCGATGATGGCACACATCATCCAGAAGGCATCCTCTTCCTCCAGGAACAGCAGGAGGCAGGCGGCCACCTGGCCAGGGCAAGGAGACCAGGGGCTGGGACCCAGGTCTCCACGTGAACAGAGACCCACTTGATGGGTCACTTCGTGGACCGCATGCCCGCCTCAGGGTTGCAACCACCCTACTTGGCAGCCCTGGCCCCCTTGGGGACTCCCATCTCCGCCCCTACTTCCTGTCCTACTGCCTAGGACGGTGAGCTCATTCACGCCTGGGGGCCAGAGGAACATGCTTGGGGACACCTGCAGCCCTTCCCGGGCTGTGCTCACCATGCCTGTGCCCTGGCAGTAGCCGATCTCCGGGTAGAGCCAGGCCAGCGCTCGGAGGACCCTGCGCAGCCGCGGTACCCCGACGCTGCCCACGCTGGCGAAGCAGGCATTGCTGGGCATCGTGCGGAGCAGGTCCTTCTCGATCTGCCGGCGGCCCGCCCACAACAGGAGCTGTGAGATGTGGCCGCGGGCCACACGCCAGCACAGAGACCCGGAGGGAGCCTGGGAGACCCCGTATGGGGCACACCCCAGTGGGCTTCTCTCCCGGGACCGGGGATTCCTTGTGCTCCTCCCTTCAGGAACAGAACCCAGCTAGTGTGTAGCTGATTCCGTCACATTCACCCAGGGAACTTATAAAAGTAAACGACAGATTCCTGGGCCTTGGGCTGCAACTAGGAATGAGAATTTCCTGAACAAGGCCTGAAATCTGCATTTAACGTGCACTGGTTAGGTGGCCTTTTTGACAATTCTCTCTGCTGCCACAGAGGGCCCTGGATGGAGCCAACTGCTCCAGGCGCACGTTTGTGGGTGAGAGCACTGCCCAGGGCTGCCACATGGCTGCCATGTTCTCCCAGGCCACGGAGAGACCACCGAGGGGGCTCCTGTTGACCCCAGGCCGAGCCCCGGCCTCACCTGTTTGGCAGCAATGGTCTCGTCGTTAGAGCTGTTCCTCACGGCCTCCCGGTAGGACAGCTCGGAGCCCTTCTTCTTCTGCAGGGCCCCGGAGAGCCGCATCCACAGCTGAGGGGGAGCCCGCGAGCACTGAGTCTGTGGTGGGACACTGAGCCCTGGGTCACCCTCTGCAGACGCCCCCTCCCGGCTCACCTGTGGCCTCATGCTGTGTGGGATGCCAGCCAGCACCAGGGAGCGGAGCTTCTCAGAGCGGGGCAGGGAGACGGCAATCTTGTCCCAGGTGAGGTCGCCCACGTCGTGGTTATGGGTGAACTCCAGGTGGGCCTGCCACCGCAGCCGCTGCGGAGGGTCCTCCATCAGAGACACGGCCGGCAGCCTGCCGGGGCTGGGGTCGGCACCATCTGCCAGGGGAGCGCCCAGGGACACAGCAGTGCGAGGGGAGGAAGGAAAATGTCTCCTCACTGCATGTTCTCCAAAGCAGAGGGCCCTGGGCTTCGGTCCGGTGTCCGGATCCGCTATTGAAATCAGAGCCACAGTCCCCACGCTCCAGCACTAGGATGAGCAAACCCAAGCTCTTCACTCTCTCCCTGAAACCTGCCCTTCCACGGTCTCACCCGGCCAATCCACAAACCCACCTCCACTCTCCACATGCTCAGGCCTAAGCCTCGGACTACCTGCGGCTCCTCCCCGCGGTCAACCCGCAGAGCTGAGGCAGAATCTCACCACTCTTACCACCTCCCACTGCTGCCCTGGTCCAAGCCATCACCTTTCTTCCGGACTCCTGCCGCAGCCTCCTTGCTGGCCTCCCTGGTTCCACCCCACCCCTAAAGGCAATGCTCCAGGGTGCCCTTCCAAGCCACAGGTCAGATCATGGCACTCTGCTCAGAGCCCTCTAGTGCCACCCGCCCACCCGCCTCGCTCAGACGTGTAGAAGGTTCTGTGGCCTGCCTCCTCCTGTCCCATCCCCTCGTCCCCACCACTCCAGCTATTCCCCACCAAATCCACTCTGCCCCAGGGCCTTTGTGCTTGCTGTTCCCCTTCCTCGGCTAGCTCACTGCCTCCCTTCCTCCCAGTTTGTCCGAGTGCCTCCCCTCAGAGAAGCTTCCTTCACCGCCTTATACACAGTCCACCTCCCCTCTTCTCTGGGTCCCCAATTTTTTCTTTGCTCTTCTTGCCCTGGCATATGTTTACTGCTGGGAAACTCCACGAGGCCAAGACCACCTTCGGTTTTCTTCGAGGCACTGGGGATGCAGCAGGGGTGAGGGGACAACCCACAGCCAGCCTCCTGAGATGCTCGAGTCAATGCAGATGAGGCGCTCGTGGCCACCTGGTCATCTCGGTGTGCGTCAGCCCCACAGCGAGCCTTGTCCTCGCTTATCCTAACGCCACACCCTCAGCCTCAGCTTTTTAAACCTTCGCCCTTAGCAGATTTATGTATAGTAAGATGCACAAATTTTAAGTGTACACTTTGGTGAATGTCAATAAACAAATGTCTAAACACTGTCCCCATCAAGATACAGAACATTTCCTTCAAACTATAACGTTCCCTATGTTCCTCTCAGGCCCAGCTTTTGACTTCCAACCATCTGCCTGCAAACTAGAGAACAAGGAAAACTTATGTCGGAACTAGAAATATGAGTGACCTGAAGGTGACTAGTTTCAGCCAATTAAAATCTTCTAGTTACAGTTACATCCTGGTGACAGGCTATCCTGGGTCTGGCAGGTAGGTTCCCCAACAGCCCACTCAGGAACCAATGAGTGCATTTATAGTAGAAAACAACAGAAATGGCCTAGAGGCCCCTCCCAGAAGAATAGTTATAAAAATATGATAAATCCATTATAATGGGATATATGTAGACACTGAAAAATGTTTTTAAAAAGATCTTAACTGACAGAAAAAATGCTCGAGCAATAATGTTGAGATATAAGAACAATATAAAAATGTGTATACGACATAATGTTACTAAAAGTATATGTATACACATGCAAAGCCAGAAAAAATACTAAAATGTCAGCGGTTATCTTCAGGTTGTGGGATTACAGGTTAATTTGTTTTAATGTTTATATTTGTATTTTCCAACTTCTCTACAATGTACATTGCTTTTATTATCATATGAAGATCCATAAAATTAATGTAAGAAATATCACAGGTCTCCATTACAGTTGACCCTTGACCAGTGCGGGGGGCCGGGGCGCTGTCTCATGCAGTCAAACCTCCGCGTGGGCCTTAAGTCAGCTCGCCGCACGCAGACTGCCAACGGCCAGCTGACCCTTGCATGACCTGGGTTTTAACTGCCCAGGTCAACTGAATGGCATCGGTCAAATGAAGAGAGTCTGAATATGTGAACCCGCAGTCAAACCCGCGTTGTTCAGGGTCAACCGTTATGAACAGCGCCACCCTCATGCAGAAGCGCCCAGAGCCCATAGGCCACGGCTGCATAATGAGGGTCAATGCAGCAGGAGTCCCCCCAAGGTCACCAGCAAGATTACACGAGGCACTCAACCGTACCTTCCTTGTCCACCCGGAAGCCAAACTCGTCATAGTAGAACTCTGGTTGCTCCACCGACTCTTCCTTCTAGAACCCGGATTAGGAAGACTCAGTCACACGGGACCCAGTCTCGGACCGCCAGTTATGGGAGATGCCACCCATGATGCTGCCTGCTGAAGTCCCACCCAGCCTTCAGGACTCAGATCAAAGGCCACCCTGCTTGAAGTCTCCCTGGTCATCATTCAGCTACCTAGGGCCACTACCTTCTCTAATCCTCCCAGCTAGCATTTTCTTTGTCTTCCTTAGAGGTCAAAGATAATAAGATCAAGGCAAGAAACATGTTTTATGCATTTCTGGGCCCCCATAAAACTGAGAGCCTCTAACCTAACGGGTGATTCACAGAGGGTACGCAACTAAGATGCCATCTCTGATGGTGGCCCCTGACCCTGGGGGAGTATGTTGCAGTGGCCACTCACTCCTGGGAAGCAGGTCCCCACTGGTGCCCCAGCTTGGTAGCACAGCCACTGGTGCCTGGCTGTAAATGCTGTACCTGTGTGTACTTGGCCAGGATCTCCTGGGGCCACATGCTTGGAGTCAGGGCTGAGAAGGGACCGCAAGCAGAGGGTACATGGCTTCCTAAAATCAAGGAAAACCAGGAATAGGAGATGAAGAAAATGCAGAGCATTCAGGGGAAAAGTTCGGGTTAGGAAATCCGCACACGGCCTGCTCTGCCTGGAGCACCAGCGGTAAAGGGACGTCAGGCTGGGGAGGGGAAGAAACCTAGGAATGTGCCACTTTCTGGAGGAAGAAAACGAAAGCAGCATGTTTCAAGCAAAGCCCGACTTCATCTCTGCGCCACCATGTGAGAGTGAGGATTTGCAGGCGGGAAGGAGGGAAGAGGACAGAGTCGGGAAAACTGGACTGCGGAGAATCGGGAACTGCAGCCCTTCAGGAGGCCCAGTCCGCCTCTTACCTGGATGCTTCTGAGAGCCTCAAAGATATGTGAGAAACAGACCCACCCGCCTCTTTCCCAGCAGGAGGTCCTCCAAGGGAAGGGCCTCCCTTCATTCCGCAGTCCCTCAGCCCACTCCAAGCCCAGGTCCCTGCTCCCACCTGACATTGTGCGGAGAGGCGAGGCGAGTCTTCTGTGGATCCAGACTCAGGTTGTCCTATCCCAGTATCTCACAGCTGGGAGGCTCCTCAGGCTTCATCTGGTCCAGAAACATCTGTGCTGGCAGGAAAGCAAAGGGGACAGTTGTTCTAAAGCAATCCCTCCTGGGGGGCCGGTCTACAACTTTGGTAGCCCAGAGGTAGCCAGTGGACAGGAAGCCCTGGCCACCATCTGACAAGGGAAGGAAAAGTCACACTGAAAAGAAAAAGCCTCTTGCTCTGAACATTTCAGCCGAGGGAGGGTACACGTTAAAGAAGCTAGAAGCCCGATGTTCCCCACAGCTCTGTGAGCCACGTGGGGCATCTGCTCAGGCCCCGCGTTATTAAGGAAGGAGAAAATCACATGTACAGACTTCTTCATGCCCTATGCTCAGGCAAATGTCTTTCAAAAAACAAAACCCAGCAACCACCGAAACCTTGGTGAATAGGTTTCCTTGAGCCAGGAACTTTGAAGAATCCTTTAGATCAGGGGTCCCCAACCCCCGGGCCATGGACCAGTACCGGTCCAGGGCTGGTTAGGAACTGGGTCGCACAGTAGGAGGTGAGCCGCAGGCGAGTGAGCGAAGCTTCATCTGTATCTGCAGCCGCTCCCCAGCGCCAGCATCACCGCCTCGGCTCCACCTTGGATCATTAGGCATTAGATTCTCATAGGAGCACCATCCTTGGTGCCAAAAATGGGGACCGCTGATCTAGATAGTATACAACTAAGCTTCTGAGTCAACACCTGCACTCACCCCAACACTGACATATTCCATTTCCTCCAACAGTCTGCTCTACCACATTTTCCACTAGCCTTACAGCTAGGAAACTAGGAAACTGCAATCTAATTAAAATCTCTCCTGTTGCTGTTTAAACCCCTGTCTGCCTCCCTCTCTTTTTCGTCCTCTTAAAAAATAAGGACGTGACAATAAAAAGATTAATAGTCCAGTTTTAAAAATGGGCAAAAGAGCTGAATATAGATTTCTCTAAAAAAAGAGATGTGAATGGCCAGTGTGCGGGCAAAGGAAGCCTGACATCGTTAGGCATCAGGGAAATGCGAATCAAAACCACAACGAGGTACCTCTTCTCACCCGCTGGGACAGCTATAAGCAAAAAGCCAAAAACAAGCGCTGTGAAGATGTGGAGAAATGGACCCCTCTGCCACCCTGGTGGGGCTGTAAAATGGGGCTGCCACTTTGGAAAACAGTTTAGCAGTTCCTCGAAAGGTTAAATGTAGTTACCACATGACCCAGTGATTCCGATCCTAGTTATTCACCCAGGAGAAATGAAAGTACGTGTCCACACAAAAACTCGTGCATGGATGGTCACAGCAGCATTATTCCTAACAGCCAAAAAGTACAAACAACCCAGATGTCCAACAACTGATGAATGGATATATAAAATAGATGGAATATCCACACATTATTATTCAGCCATAAAAAGGAATGAAGTACGGATAATGCCAAAACACAGATGAACCTTGAAAACATGCTAAGCAAAAGAAGCCAGTCACAAGAAGCTGCGTATCGTGTGATTCTATTGAAATGAAATGTCCAGAAGAGGCAAATCCAAGGAGGGAGGAAGGAGACTGGTGACTGCCAAGGGTTGCGGGAGCTGGGAATGCAGACTGACTACTTACTGATGGGTACGGGGTTCTTTGGGAGATGAAAAATGTTCTGGAATTGGACACTGGTGACAGTTAAACAAAAGTATGAAATACTAGAACTATTGAAATATACAGCTTAAAAGTAGTGAATTTTATAGCATGTGAATTATGCCTCAAAAAAAATAAGAGCCATCCACTGGGGCGTCAGGACTAGGGGCCGCCCCCAACTTTCTAACTTCTTATTCCTAACGTGCTTCTGTTAAAAGCAAAAAGAATCTATTATCATCCATTTGAGCTTCAACAAAAGTGTAGTTTGGGGGATAGTTTTTCCAATGTTTTCTGAACATTACGTCTTTTACTTCTATGGAATGAAAAGATTTGATTCCATGAAATAAACGTGAGGTAACAATAGGTTGAAGCACTTTAAGACAAGCTGTCTTCCAGTTTTTTGAAATCATATTCACTGAGACCTAGACCTAAAGAAAAACCTCTTTTTACCATTTTTCAGGCGTTTGGAGGTTCTAGTTGTTACTCTAACCGACAGCAGCCCCTAGCCTTCTCTGCCACAGAATTCTGGTGTTGGGAATTCTGGGTAAATGAGAAGGGTCACGTGAGTGAGAAAGGGAAAAAAAAGGAAAATCGAACAACCACTCAAGGGGGCTCTGAGAATACATTACCCTGTGGGCCCTTAACCCGAACATGTGCTGAAAAATGAGCACATGAAAAATCCCAGTTCTCTTAAAGACATACTTGCAAATCTGGGGACAAAAAAGTCATCTTTTAGCTCCTAAGGGCAGCTTGGCTGAGTCACCAACCTCTACTCCTGCCCCCAGACACATCCCGGCCATGACAAGTCTGGGTTAAATGACCACCACGGAGGCTTTGGTGCCAGCTGGGCGAGCCACCCCCTCCTGCTTCCAGACAAGCCCTGCTGAGAAACAGATGGCAGAGCCTGCTTCCCTAAGGGGTCAGCCATCCTGGGCTTGTCGGTGCTGCGTGGGGCTAGTAACAAAAATGGAATATCTTCCTTCAGTACAACGGATGCGTGGGGCCTGGTTTAAATCAGAATTTTGTGCTAGAAAGAGCATTACATATTTTTACATTAAAGGGATGGAGCTAAATGTTTTAAAAATCACATCATCATTCAATCTTCAAAACACCTTTTGAAGTACACGTTGCTATTCCTTATACACGAGAAAATAAGCCTAGAAGAGACCCACAGTTTTCCAAATGGACTCCAATAACTGTGCCCTCTCACACCATGCTGCCTCCCATCCTGCCCAGTGAAATGATGTCACCAGCCAGAGCTGGGAAAATAACCCAGGGCTGTTATGCCACCCACAGCGGCTCCAGAGCTGACCTCTGCACCGCCTTCTGCGGGGGCCGGACAGTGCTGCGGAGTGAGGACACCTCCAGGCAGACAGGTGTGAATTCGAATGCCAGCTCTGCTGCTCCACTTGTTATTAGCTTGGGCAAGTTCACTTGCCTCTCTGAATCTGTTTTCTCATCCATGAAATAGAATAACAATACCTCCATCTTACAGTGGTTAGGAGTATTAAGCGAGAAAGCAAATAAGGCCCTTCCACACTGTCTGACACACAGCAAGTACTCAGTAAGCATCAGGCAATTAGTAGTCCTAATAATTTCTAGAAAGTTATTGCTAGTATCTGGGCCTTCTACGCTGAGTATGCTAAAAGCCATATAATATTGCTGATATTCATCTACAACAACCTATAAACATGACAATCTCATATTCAATGTAATACATGCCAGTTGAGATCATGAGAAAGACTCGACACCCCAGAGGCAGTGATTTGGTGGTTTCTTCCATAAGGACAGAGAAAGTGTGAAGGAAGCGGGTGTTACTTGCAGTGGGGGTAACGGGACTGCGGAGAGGGGGCTGGGAAGACAATTCTCCCCGAGCAGCTCCCCTTCCTGACCTTAGCTTGCTTCCCACTCACTCATTCACTCCACAGTTACTGAGCACTGCCATGAGCCAGGCGCAAACCTAAGGGCTGAGATTCAACAGCGGACAAAAGTCCTGGCTGTTACATTAGAGAATCGGACAATGAATGAGAAAATGACTGCGTCAGATGGTGACAACTTCAGCACGGTGAGGAAATAAAGCAAGGGAAAGGCAGAGAGAGCAGCAGAGAGATGGAATGTATGTATACGCAGTGGTCAGGAAGAGTTCTTTGAAGTTAAGGTGACATCTGAGCTAAGACCAAAGCAAAAGGAAGTGAGGGATCCAGTCACGTGGCTATTGGAGGGGAAAGGGATCCAAGTGCAAAGCCTTTAAGGCAAGAACGTACTTGGCAGTTTGAAGCGGCAGCAAGGCGGCCAGGGGGCTGGGAATGAGGAGAGAGGAGAGGGAAGAAACACGGTGGGAGACACGGCAGGGGTCAAGGCAGGGGTCACGGAGGGCCTTACAGTGCTGGACAGACTATGGACCTCACTCTCTGTGAGCTGGCGCATTACAGGAGGGCTCTGATTCGGGTTTAAAAACTCCGTTATGCAGAGGAGACCGCAAGGCAGGAGGCAGAGGTGACACTGGTAGGAATGACCTTGGCTTTGCTACAGTGGGACCAGTGAGAAAAGATGAGACCCTGGATATGTTTTAAAGAGTCTCTGCAATAACATGCATATGCCACATCTCCCACAGGCTGCCCTTGAGTCTCCCAGTTCCCAACAGGAGCCGTATGTGACAGTGCTAAGCTGGGCAGGCAGGTTTTTCCTGCTTCTGGTCACTATGGAAACTACTCTGAAAGCAGCCATCTGGGAGTCTGCAAAAGCTGCTGAGGAGTTAGCCATGTCACCATCGCAGATGCCCTGCTGTTGTCACAGGCGTACTGGGAGGCAGAAACTTGAGAATCAGGATGGATGCAAGCAATTTTGAGGTGCCCTACAAGGAAGTGTTAAAAGTTAAATGTACACGCATGAAGGTGTCAGTCGCTTTACTCTGCCTTCAATGTTGTCTCCTGAGTTTGCAATCCCACGTTCCTAAAAGGCAAGTTTTGATCACAAAGCAGAGCGCGTCAGATGTCACTGCAAATTCATGGGGCTGGGAGGCTCGTGATACAGATCTTGACATACACCGTCCACTCTTGACCTACTAACCCGTCCTGTCTCTTGGTTTTCCTGACAATACAGCAGGGTTGCCACCACTGCATAGGTGGTCACACATTTGCCAGGGAACACAGAAGCTGTAAGTGGCAAAAGCAAACACATTTGTATTCTAAGAGGCCTCTGAGGTCCTGAAGACTATTTTTCTCCGCAAGGAAATGACAGGACACTGAAAGCTATCGATAACTATAACTGGGAGAGAGAAGCACAAGGCCAGGAAAGTCCGAGAAAGGCTGGAGCAAGATGATAATGTGGCTACTATAGATGCTAAAAAAAAAAAGTTAAATCGGACAATAAGTGCTCAACAGGATATGAACATTTTACTGGAAAGTGAAGGAGGACACATGAGTACTTTCGGAATGCAGAGTACAGAAGTACCGGGATTCTTCCTGGTCTTCCTCAGCACATGTCTAACGCGGGAGTGGGGCTCCGCCCTCTGCCGTGCTCTTCTCTGTCAGGGATATTCCTGGGCGACCTCTTGCCCTGCCACAGCTTCCACAACCACCTGGCGACTCCCTCCTCTGGTGACACCTTTCTCCCAAGCTCCAGACTCCTATTTCCAGCTGCTACTTACTGCCAATTTATCTCTGATGCAAATCTGAAAGCTACATCTTCTGCTTTACTCCTTCAGTGGCTTGCCATTACCCTCAGAATAAGGGCCACATCCTCTAGCAATACGAGGTTCTACCTGACCTGGTTCTACTCCTCTCTCACCAGCCCCACATCTGCCTTACAATACAGTCCTGGTGGCCAACTTGTGATCAGCCGCCCAATGTCTCCATTTTTTTGTCTCTAACGGTCTTCTCCTCATCTGCCAGACAGACTCCTATTCATACTTTAAGACTCAACTCAAACGGCACCGTGTCGCTGAAAGATGCCTTCTGTGGTGGCCAGCTTCAAAGACAGCCCACACAGGTCCACCTCCTGGGGTTCACTTCTTTATGTCAACCCTAACCACAGTGAGCCCAGCTTAGGCCTGTGAACAACCGAATATGGCTGCAGTGACCACGTGTAACTTCCAAGGACAGCCCATAAACGGCATTGCAGTTTCCACCTCGGCCTCTTGTATCACTTGCTCTGGGGGAAGTCAGCCGCTCTGTCATGAGAACACCCCCGGAGCCCTTGGAGAGGTACCACCTTGCCAGCCCCATGAGGGAGCCACTGAGAAAGTAGGTGTCCTAGTCCCAAACCCCCAGGTGACTGCAGCCCCAGCCAACATCTGACTGTGATGTCATGAGCAAGATTCTCCTTTCTCACGAGTCAGGAACTCCTGGGCTGCTCCTGAATTCCCCATTCACAGAAGCCATGAGAAATAATAAATGATTACTGCTGTTTGAAGCCACTAAGTTTTGGGGTGGGTTGTTACACATCAACAGAAAACTAATACACGTTCATGACTCTTCTCTGCTTTAGCGGAGGTTCTCTCTCTGCTCCTACAAAGCCCTGTGCACAAGCTCATCACAGAACTTACCTCATAACATTTGTATCCCTTTGACTTTGGCCAACTGACTCTGCTAGATTAGACTGCATGTCTCTCTGCGTCCTCGGCACTCAGAAGTTTCTCAGTAAACATTTGTTAGATATATTAGATGTATGAACAGCAAATGACAAAAGAAGTAAATAAAAGTCACATTTCATGCCACAGTAATAACTAATTGGAGTTTTATTTACTCTACTATATTCTTGGTATCTAGAAAACAGCAACCTCCCCACCACACTGACCCCACAAGCAGTTTTGAA
>NW_006440626.1:4005910-4022859 GCF_000325575.1 Pteropus alecto
ACTGCATGGTTCTGGGAAGCTGTTGATATTTATAGGACTCTATCTTCCTGAGCCTAGGTGATTGGTTCGTGGCGAGCACTGATCTGAGCTGGGCCAATCACAACACTCAATAGTGCCAACATGATCAGACCAGGTGTGAACACCTGACCCAATAAATATCTTCTTGGAAGTTGTGAACTTGAGACCCAGAGAGCCAATGTCTGTCCCCTTTGGTGATGGAAGCACACAAATATATGTGTATATATACATGTATACACATATGAATGTGTGTATGTTGGTATAATTACTTGTATATACATATTACTAAGTATGTACATACATATATACAAGTATACATACATATTTACAAGTGTATATACATGTAAATATACATATTTTAAAAGTTAAAAATACATTTTATTTTTTTAAGAAAATAATACTATTAAAAAAATAAAGCTGTAAATTGATACATTCCCTTGGGAATGGAATATCTACAAATATTTTCACATCTTTTATAACTATTCTCCTGGAAACTTAAGGAAATAATTTAATTAAAGCAAAAAGGTTATGTGCACCAAAAGGTTTACTTCAGCATTACCTATACAACAAAAACATGAAAATCATTTCAATGTTAAACATTAGGGAAATTCATCAGATTTTGGTATACTGACGCAAAAAATGTGATTTAGTCATTTCACATTCCAACTACAGACTTCCGCATCTGGCTAAAATGGAGTTACAAGGACTGGATTTACTTTCCCAACTCGAACAACTAAAAAGCTGGAAAAATACATGAAACTGTGATTTTCAGACACTGGATGACAGGCAGCACAGGACACTGAATCCTGGGAGAGAATGACGGTCCCCCAGCTGCCACCTGCAGGCTGCAGTGCCAGGAGCTGGCCCGGGAGCTGGAGAGAGAGCTGGAGGCCAGAGCTGCGTGAGTACAGAGCAGAGAACGGAGGAGAGGCTGGGGCAGGAAGAGCTCAGAAACCTGCAGAGGGTACCCGCAAATCTTCACCTGAATGCTGGCCAGAGCGTGTGTGTGAGGAGGCTCCCCAAGGCTGGGAAAAGGACCACCTGAAAGGAACACGAGGAATAACACCTGACGCTCACCACACTAGGTTGTTGTGATGTGTTATCCTTTTTATATACTGTGGAATTTTATTTAGAATTTTTGCACCTATGATCACAAAGGATATTTGATCTGTAGTGTTCTTTCCTAGTTGTGCCTTTTTCTGGTTTTGGTATCAGGATGATGTTTGCTTTAAAGAACGATGTGGGAAGTTGTTCCCCTCTTCAATTTTCAGGAAGAGTTTGACTAGAAATTGGTATTATTTCTTCCCTAAATATTGAGTAAAAATCACCAATGAAGCCTTGTATGCCTGGAGATTTCTTTGTGGAAAGGTTTCCTACCACAGTTTCTTAATAAGTCTATTAAGTCTTAAGATTATTTTTTTCTTCTTGAATGAGCTTCGGTAGTTTATGTACTTGCAAGGAATTTGTCCATTATTTAAGTTCTTGGATTTATTAATGAATTTAATCCAAAACCAATAAAGATGACAGAAATCAATGAAGTAGAAAACCAAAAAAAAAAAAAAAAAGAAAAGAAAAGAGAAAAAACTAATGAAACCAAAATCTGCTCCTTTGAGAAGATCAATAAACCTCTGATGAGACTTAACAGGAATAAAAGTGAGAAGACAGACTGTCAATTTCAGGAATGAAAGAGGATATATCGCTATAGATGCTAGAGGCATTAAAAGAATAAGAGAACAACTTTATGGCAGTAAGTTCCATAATACACAAAAAGAACAATACCATCATGACCAAGTGGCATTTATCTTGGGACTGCAAGACTCGTTCAATATTTAAAAATCAATCAATGTAATTCACTACATCAACAGACTAAAGAAAAAAACTATACGATTATTTCAACAGATGCAGAACAAGCATTTGACAAAAGTCAATATTCATTTATGACAAAAAAACTCTCAGCAACTAGAAATAGAAGGAAACTGACTTAACCTAATAAAAGGTAACTACAAAAATCCTACAGTTAACATCAAACCTAAAGAAGAAGGGCCGAATACTCTCCCCTAAGGTTGGGTACAAGGAAAGGATTCAACGTAATTCCAGTCAAAATCCCAGAAGAATTTCTTGGAGAAACTGACAACCTGATTCTAAAATGTAAATAGATTAAAATAAATAAATAAATAAATTTAAATAGATGGACGAAGGAACCTGAACACTCAAAACAATTTTGAAAAAGCAGAAAGTTGGAAAACTCTCACTACCCGATTTCAATGCTTACTATAAAGCGACAGTGCAGGGCAGCACTGGCGAAGGACACTGAGATCACGGGAACGGATGGGTGATCCAGAAACTGACCCGCGTGATGGTGAACTGATGTGATGGATTGAACTGTGTCTCCCCAAAAGATGCTGAAGTTCCAACCTCCAGGACCTCAGAATGTGACCTTATTTGGAAATTGAGGCTTTGCTGATTTAGCCAACTAAAGATGATGACATCATTAAAATGAGCCCTAATCCAATATGACTGGTGTCCTTATAAAAAGGAGAAATTTGGACACAGACATATATAAAGGGAAGATGAAGTGACGATACACATGGAGAACACTACGTGAAGCAGACACTGAAGAAGCTAAAGACAGTCTGGAACTACCAGAAGCTGAGAGAGGCAAGGAAGGGTCCCTCCCCTACAGGTTTCAGAGTGAGCACGGCCCTGCCGACACCCCGACTTCAGACTTTGGGACTCCCAAACTGTAAGATAATATCACAGTTGTTCGAAGTCACCTGGCTGGTGGTGCTTTGTTATGGCAGCCCTAGGAAATGAATACAATCAAATTTCAACAAAAATACAAAGGCAATTTAATGGAGAAAGGATGGTCTTTTCAATAAATGATCCTAGAAAAGCTGGACAGCCATTTGGGAAAAAAAAAAAAGAACCTTAATCAGTACCCTCACACCATATACAAAAATTAACTCAAAATAGGTAATAGATCTAAAAGGAAAACCAACACTATAAAATGTCTAAAAGAAAATACAGGAAAAAATGTTTGTGACCTTGGTTAAGCAAAGATTTCTTAGATAATACACTAAAAGCATGATTTATAAAACTAAAAAATTTGATAAATTTTATCAAATAGAAGCCATAGGTGGTAGAAAATATATTCAAATCACATATCTGATAAAGGACATGTATCTAGAATATAAGGAATTCTTAAAACTCAGTAAGCAGGAAACAATCCAATTAAAAAAAAAAAGGGGGGAATATTTGAACAGAAATATTACCAAGAAAGATATACAGATGACAAACAAGAATACAGAAAGATACTCAACATTCGCCATTAAGAAAATGCAAATGAAAGCCACAACATTACCAACACCAAAACCTGACAGTATCAAATGCTGATGAGGGTGCAGAGCAGCTAGAGCTCTCACAGGCTGCTGGCAGGAGTGCAAAATGGTATATAGCTTTATCTGAGATTGACCAAAAAAGATATACAGATGACAAACAAGAATGCAGAAAGATACTCAACATTCGCCATTAAGAAAATGCACATGAAAGCCACAACATTACCAACACCAAAACCTGACAGTATCAAATGCTGATGAGGGTGCAGAGCAGCTAGAGCTCTCACAGGCTGCTGGCAGGAGTGCAAAATGGTATATAGCTTTATCTGAGATTGCCAGAATCTGAAAACAACCCAAATGGTTTTTAACTGGTGAATCAATAAAGAACTGAGGTACATCTGTATGATGGAATACTACTCGGCCAAAAAAAAAAAAAAGTAATGAACTACTGGCATACTTAGTGACATGGATGAATTTCAGATGTATTATGCTAAAGGAAAGAAGCCAGATTAAAAAGATTACATACTTCATAATTCCATTTACACAACATTCTGGAAAGACAAAACTATAGGTGCAGAAAACAAACCAGTGGTTTCTATTGGATGGAGCAGTAGGAAGAGCAGACTACGTATGACACGGGGCAAGTCTTTAGGGTGAGAGAACTGTTCTGTATCCTGACTGGGTTGGTAATTACGTGACCGTATGCTTTTGTCAGAGCATGCAGAACTTCACACTAAAAGGGGTGAATTTTATTGTATGTAAATTATACCTTAATAACATAAAAGAAGAAACAGTATGCTTAGTAAAATCTACCAGACACAAGAGTATAAAAAGAATTCCAATTATGGGGACTAAAGAAATATGAATACTTATTTCTTTATGGATATTTATGATCCAACATTAAGGGAAAACATATAGTATTTACACCCAGAAATATGTATATCATTCATTCATTCATTCATTCTCTGAATATTTCTCCAACACATATTATGCACTAGGGCAAGAATGATTTACAACCTAGAGGGGGGAAATCAAACGGACAACAGATAGATGGATAAATAAATAAGCATTCCAGAGTGTGCTAGGTGCTCTGAATAAAAAAAAAAAAGGCTAATGTGATATGGAACCCAAGGAAGAAATCTCTGAAGTGCTATCTGAGTTGAAACCTGAAGGATAAGAAGCCCGTCCTGCAACGATCTAGGGGCAGAGAGCCATGGGCAGAAGGAATGGCAAGTCCAAAGGCTCTGAGGTGGGGAAGACCTTGGAGGAGCAGAAAGGAGCCCAGGGTAACTGGAACACAGTGAACAAGGTGGGCAATGGAAACTGGAGAGGCACCCAGATCACCAAGGGGTTGTAGGCCACAATGAAGGATTCAGATTTTAAGGACAATGCGATCCCACAAAAGGGTCCTCAACATGGTGATGATAGGTAAACATGTTTTTAAAAAATCACTTCAGCTGTTGTGTGGCAAATGGCTCATAGAGTGGCAAGAATGGATGTGGGGAGACAAGTCTGAAAATGCAAAGTCCAGGAAAGGGATGATGGGGAGTAAGACTGAGTGGTGACAGCAGAGGTGGAGATGAACAGACACCAGTGGGTTCGAGATATAATCAGAAGTAGAACCGATGGTCCTTGTAGCTGGTTGGATGTGGGGAATGAGGAGAGGGGGCAATCAACAGCAAGGCCTAGGTTTCTAGTTGGAACTTCTGGGTTTATGGTGATGCCATTTTCTAACATAGGGAAAAGGGGAAAAGA
The DNA here is from genome assembly GCF_000325575.1 of Pteropus alecto. Lineage (NCBI taxonomy): Eukaryota > Metazoa > Chordata > Mammalia > Chiroptera > Pteropodidae > Pteropus > Pteropus alecto. The sequence goes on from NW_006440626.1 coordinate 4,011,019, forward strand.
AACAGGCTTAGGCCACACAGGAGTTAAGACTTGTGAGATAATTTAAATGTTGCTTAGAAATCCAAGTGGGAATGTTATATAGGTGATTAGATAGACTTAAGTTTACATCTTCAAGGAGACACAGAACTGGAAATATAAATTTGGGAGCCTTTCAGTCAACTATCCAACCAATAAACATTTTCTGAGCAACTACCATGAGCTAGACACAGTTCCATGTGCTAGGGGCATAGCAGTAAAACAAGATGGACGAAGTTCTTGCTCTTGTAAACCGACGTTTTCTCATCTATAAAACAGAGATGACAAATGAGAAAATGTAAGTAAATATGTATCACAATACATGGCATGTAGTAGGTCCTTAATAGTTGTCACACAGCTCTTAGTGACAAACAATAAATAAGTTAAAATAAGTAAACAAGGAATAACTCAGAAAAAGACAAATACTGTAAGATCTCACTTACATGTGGAATCTAAAAAAAACAAAAAAAAAACAAAAAAACAAAACCCCGAAAAAGCCAAGCTCATAGACACAGAAACAGATCGGTAGTTGCCAGAAGCAGGGGGTAGAGGTGTGTGTTTTTGGGGGTTGGGGGGGAGAAATGGGTGAAGGTACAAACTTTTAGTTATAAAGTAAGTCATGGGATGTAATGTACAGAGTGGTGATTATAGTTAATAATACTGCATTGCACCTTTGAAAGTTGCTAAGAGAGATTTTAAAGAGTTGTCATAAAATTTTTTTTGTAATTATTTAAGGTGACAGATGTTAATTAGTTATTGTGTTCATTTCGCAATGTATACAAATTAAATCTTTATGTTGTATACCTGAAACTAATATATTTCAATTATACCTCAAGTTTTTTAAAATTATAGGAGAAAAAAGTAGGTGTATAAATAACAACAGGATAGGTTACAGAATAATAGGCAGGGGCAGAAGTACTATTTTTGATAGGTGGTCAGGGAAGGCCTCTCTGAGATGACATTTCAGCTTATGTCAGAATGATGACAAGGAGCCAGCTATGCAGAGACCTAGATGGGCAGCCCAAGTGGAGGAAATGACCTGAAAGAACAGAAAGTTTCTGACACTGGAGAAATAAAAGTCCAGTTTGTCTGAGGCAGAGCAGTGAGGGGCAAAGTAGCAGACGGCAGTGGAGGCAGGAGCTAGATTATGTAGGGCCTTCTACCCATGGCAAAGACTCTGGATTTTATTTTAATGAGAAGCCACTGGAGAGCTCTGAGCAGGGGCGTGACATGGTCTCTGATTTAGGGTTTTGAAGAAACCACATTTGCTATGATGGAGCATGAACTCCGGAGGAAGAGTGGAGGCTATTACAGCTGTCCACTGAGAGATGGTACCTTGGACTAAAGCAGCTGAGATGGTGACAAGTAACTAGATTCTGGATATAATTTGGAGATGCACCAATAGACAATGGAAGGAAGGAATCAATGGCGTCTCCCAAGGTTTCTGACCTAAGCAACTGTGCAGGGAAGACTCAGAGGAGAGCAGATTTCAGGGTTAGAAATCAGGAGATCTGCTTTGGCCATGTGAAGTTGGGATGCTTAGTTGACTTCTCAGTGGAGATGTCAAGTAGGCGACAGTATACATGAGTATAAAGCTCACCAAAGTCAGAACTGGAGGTGTGAATTTGGGAATCATTAGGACTAAATGTCACGGCTGAGGAGAGAATGCAGAGTAGGAGGCCTATGACCAAATCCAGTAACATTCCAGCACGTAGAGGTTAGGGAGAAAAAGAAACAGGAAATAAAATTTGAGAAGTAGCCACTGAAGCAGACGGAACACTTGCAGTATGCGGTGCTGTAGAAATCAAGAGAACGTGTTTCCAGAAGGAGGGGGTGATCATCAGTGTCGCATGCCACTTAGAAGCAGTACGGAGATGGAGAATTACTCATTTGGCAAGCTGGAGGTTGTCAGTGATCTTGACAGGAGCTTTAATTTTTAATGGTGAGGGTGAAAGGCCTATTTGAGAGGGAATAGAAGAATGGAGTCATCAACATCAAGATAACATGATTTCAACCATTTAAAATATAATACGTACATGCTGAAGGTAACATAAACATGAATTATGGCTGGTTTAGGTGGTAGGAATATGGGGTTTATTGGACTTGATATTTAATGTTTTCTTTTTTGAAAAATTATAGAAGTATTGTTTAAAAATAATTACATCACACAAAAGCCTGCACACAAATGTCACAGCAGCATTATTTACAGTAGCCCCAAAGTGGAAACTTCCAAATGTCCATCAATGAATATAAAATGTGTATATCCACGCGATGGGGTAGTATTTGGCCATAAAAAGAAATGAAGTACATGCTACTACATGGATGAACCTTGAAAACACACTTGGTGAAAGACGCTAGTGACAAAAGACCACATATTGTACCATTCCATTTACATGAAATGCCTGGAATGGGCAAATCCACAGAGACGGGACGCATATTGCTGGTAGGTTGATTAGTGGTTGCCAGAGGCTGGAGGGAGGGGAAAATGGGGAACGACTGCTAATGGGTTTCTTTCAGGGGTGGGGGGGATAAAAATATTCCGGAGTTTGACAGTGGTGATAATTGCACAACACAGTGAATATACTGAAAAACCTCTAAACTGTATACTTCAAAAAGGTGACTTTTATTGTACATGAATTAGACCTCAATTTAAAAAATTACAGTTTAAAGATATAACACTGAGGAATAAAAACTACCCTCCAAGAGTTTTTCCTGAGGTCCACGGGTGACGCCCTGGACGTACAGCAGCTGTGTGCGCAGCGTCTCCAAACCCTGCCTTGTTCTTCCCTTGACGGAGCTACTACTTATCACCTCAAACATCCACCTCCTCAGGGGTCTGTTTACACGAAGCCAAGGAAAGCAAAAGTGAAAAATAAAAGGAGCAAAACTGTTAGAAGTCGCTTATCCGTAACTGTGAAAAGGATTCCTTTCTCTCTCCCTCGTAGAACTAACACTTTGCTAACACCACTCCGCACGAATCTGACATCTCAGCAACCTGTGAAGTCAGGGACTCCCTAAGCTGCTAAAAGGTAAAATCTGTCACTTTACCTTTTAAAATGACTATAACAAGTTTCTCCCAATAGTCTAAGTAATCCTGGAAAAAGAACTGACAACACTTGAAAATTCGGTTTCCAAGCCATTGTTTTTGCTTCCTTTTTAAAGGCTGTAAAGAAGTTCCCAGGTGTGTGACTTCTCATGGGGTTGCTGTTGCTTTCTATTACACTGAAAGGCAGTACTTTCCCCAAGGCAAAAGCCACGAAAGGAAGTTTAAAGGAAAAGAGACGCTTACAAACTAGGAGACTAGAAAAGTGCAGCAGTTTGTAAGTCAGGCTTTCAGGGAAAAAATGCTATTTCCAAGTCTACTTTCACAGAACTGCCTCCGTGTGCCCTGGGTTTCCTTCACAGCCCAGGCATTTGGTCCCCGGCCACAACCTGAGTTGAGGTCACGGGGGACCGTGGCTCGTTCTTTTCCGCTGAGAACACAATAAGATGCAAACACAAATGATACGTTTAAATGGTAGCAGGATAAATTTAAGCTTCAGGTCAGAAGAAAATCTGGATTATAAACACAGTCATCTGGGTTTATCGCTGGAAGTAAGTTGTGGTCGCTCTTCTGAGTTTTATAATTATACTAACACAAAAACAGTAATGGAAATTAAAAAAAAAAATTAATTCTGTCCTAAGTTTGCCATCCCAGTCACATTTTCTTCTCTTCTATGCTCTTCTCTTGGTTTTTTTTCTACATATATAATACACAGTTCTCCTAGTATTGGTTTTAAAATATTTTTTCTCCACTGAAGTATTAGCATTTCCCTAGTAATTATGTAGTCTTTATAGTCATGTGTTCTACAATTTACCACTCTAGTCATCTGTCAATATGACAGTAAAGCATCTAACAGCAGTTTTTGCAATAAAAACAACACTGTGAGGAACTCTCCTAAAGATTTTTTAAATGACATTAACACATCTGTCTTGTTTGGGAGAAGATTTAGGTTTTTAAAAAGTCTTTTTCTACTTTATAGTGTCAGCTTTGTAAACAGAATTCAAAATATAAGATTAAGGTTAACACATTATTGGTATTCGAGTTTAATATGATGCCACTTGAAGCAAGGTAATTAACCTAATGACCCCTAAAGTAAACTTAAAATTGTACATTATAATTACAGCACAGTGGAAAATTACTCTCTTAATAGCTGGCTCCAGAATGCTTCCCAGAGAAGGAGTTTACCTTTGTTTGGAAAGATATCTTGATAAGCTCCTTACAGGTGGAAGGTAAGCCCTGAAGACATACATCGGAAGAATGGAGAAATCTATCAATTGCCTGGCAAAAGAAATCAACAGAAATTTAGAGCTGGGGGAGAACAGAAAATACAGGTGGCCTGGACAGTTGAGGGGAAGGCAAGGCAAGGCCAAAGACAAGGTGAGGACCTGTATCCTGCACAACAAAGTGACCTACGAGACATTAACACTCTGTGCGGCTGGGGCTGGGGAGGCCTGGAGTGTGGGGAGAACCAAATGCCTCTTAAGAAAAGGATACCCCGTCTACGGCCATGCCACTCGATGGCCTGATCCCGTCTGATCTCAGAAGCTAAGCAGGGTCGGGCCTGGTTAGTACTTGGATGGGAGACCACCTAGGAAGACCAGGTACTGTAGGCATAAAAAATAAAAAATAAGGGATTGTAACCCGACAAGGTCCTTGCAATCTGTGAGGTCAAAAAAGAAAAAAAGAAAAGGATACCCCTAAATCCCATTATTGTGTTGTTGCAAGGTAAAATCCCTTCATCATCCTAAGAGCCTTGACCCATGACAGGTGTGGGCTGTTTGATGCACGGAGGGGATACCAAACTGCCGGAGGAGTCCCACAAGCTCCCGTCTGAGTTCCTGCGCTTAGCTCCTTGTGCTCCCTCTGCCTGGAATGCCCTCCACCTAAGCTGACTTCTCATTCTCCAAGGCTCAGCTCAGGCGTTTCCTCCTCCGGTCTGTGTCAGGTGCCCCTATCCGTTCTATCCATAACACATCATACCATCTATTTAAGCATATTTATCTTAATGATAGCTACCATTCATTGCAGACTTTCTAAGTGCCAGGAACTCTAATAAGCAGACCTGGATTAAAATACTTACAGGTCCTTTAGTCTAGCAATTCCTACTTCTGGAAATTAATTACACTTCAGCACAAGGATTCACATGCAAGGACATTCACTACAGCATTGCTTGTGAAAGCAATATATTAGGAAATAGCAAAATAATAGAAACCCTAAGTATCCATTGATAGGGAACTGGTTAAGTGATAATACATCTACATAATCAAATAGTGCACATCCATCAAAAAAGACTGGGTCTGCTATTCTATGCATTGATAGGGAATGATCTTTAAGATATACTGCTAAGTGGAAAAAGCAAGGAGCAAAACAACAAGAATGGTAAACATTCTGTGCCTAAAAGGGGGGAAATTTTCACATAAAATTTAGATGGCTAGATGTGAGAGGAGCTGGGCGACCGAGAGACTTTTTACTTAATGGTCTTTTGTGCCTTTTGATTTTCGAACTATTTAAATGGAATTTAACATGAAAAATAATGTAAAACTTTTAGATAATCATAGAATAAAAGATTAAGGTACCCCCTGCCATATTTAATTCGGCATAAAAATAAGTATGAGGAAGTTCGACATTTTGATTTTTTTCCAAGACGACTTTTGCTGTTTCTGTAAAATAAATGTCCACTGTCAAGTTCTTTCCGTTTTGTTTTTTGTTGTTTTGGTTTTGTGTCTGCTTTACTAGCGCTGCCAGCACACACCTGATCTACTACAGAATCAATCCAGCGCAGCTGATTTTCATCAGGTCCAAAGAAGACATTTTAGTTCTTACCACACCTAACCCCTCAGGAGCATCTCAACTGTAACACTTGTCAGAGTGTGCAAGTGTCACAACCCTTTGGTTTTCCTCCTGCCTTTGTGGGCTGCTCCTTCTGAGTCTCCTTTCCCAGGTCCCCCTCCTCTGCTGGTTCTGAATGTGCCCAATGTTCTGTCTGAGACCCTCCTCTAGTTCTCGGCACTCTCGTTCACTCTCATGGCTCCAATGAACATCTATGGGCAGATGACGCCAATTTCTATCTCCAGGACACATTCGTCTGAACCTCAGGCTGGCACATCCAGCTGCACATTGGCCCACTGATCTGCATTCTTCACATTTACCATGCTCCCAAATTAAGTCGGCATGTCCCCTCGTGAACCTTGCCCTCCTCCCGTGGTCCCCATCTCAGGAAGCTGGCATCACCACCTACCCACCCACCTTCTCCAGGGCCTCATGGCTAACAGATTCTCCTTCATCTTCCCACTTCCACCCCTCGACTCTTACCCCTTTCCTAATGTTTTTAAAACTTCCTTCTTCTCTACAACCTGTTCCTACTTTCCAGTCGGGGCTGTCATCATTTCTCACCACCACGGTTATTACAAGTGTCTCAACTGGGACCTCTGCTTCCAGTCTTGCCCTCTGCCCGTCTACTCTACTCTGTAGCCGGAGAAATGCGACTAATCATTTCCTTCTCTTTAAACCCATTTTTTCTTCCCTCTGACTTTAGGAAAAGTCCAAATTTATTAACTTGGCTTATATGACCCTGCATGACCTAGCAGTCCCTACTGTAATTCCAGCTTCACCTCTCAATACCTACCTGTCATTCACCCTCAACACACACACTAGGCTCTAGCTAGAGCATACTTCTCTCAGACCTTGAAACCCACCTGCTTGCTCTCGGAGCATGCTGCTAAATGAAACAATTACTCGATATGTAAAGAAAGTCTCAAAACCTGGGCCCCACCAAACACCACAAGGCAGCTAGTGGCACTAACCTTCTAGAAATGGCTCCCTGCTCCAGTCACCCGGGCCGTTCTTGTTGAAAACATGCTTATTATTCATATCACTCTTTATCTCCCTTAGTGCCAAAGACATCTGAGTGAAGACTCACTATATTATCCAAATTTCTCAACTGCCTCCCCCAAAACTGGCATCAGCAGAAGAACAAAACGACTCCAGCAATCAACTCTACCTTGAGCTCCGCTCTCACAAGCTCACAGCTGGGACTGCTTTCCCTTCCCTGAGTCAATATTTTCTTTGTGACAGAGATAGAGTGTGTTCCTTTAGGCAGTAGTTAGGGTTGATTGTGCAAGGCAGAGCACAGACTGTGGAAACACAAACCAGGAAACAGAAACCTCGCCCCAGAATTCTGCAAGCCTAGGTAAGGCTCCCCCTTTCCTGCACAGAAGCACCAGTTAAATGAAGCTCTGCTGTGCAGATTTCTGAAGCATGCTCATCTATTCCAGGTCTTCCTGTAAAATAATTTATCTTCCAAGGTAAACTGGTTACTTCCCTGAGTCCCTCCCAGGATCATTCCCCTAAGAATTATAGCCTGGCAATACTTGGATGGTGACAACGAAAGCAAAAGCAAGGTACTGCACAGACCTGTCCCTGCTCCTCATATAATTAAACCACAGAAGTCAACACACTATCTTATCTTTAAGTAATTTATTTGGTCATACTATCTATATAATACTGGGAATTTTTCATTTGCAGATATAATATACATAATAACCCTAAAGCACAGTAATCCAATTCTGTTTACTTTGTGGCAGTGAATGGATGGAGGTATTAGAAGGGAGAGACCAATGAAAGATGGAAACATACTATTTACTGATCATTTACCAAACCTGAGGAAACCAGAGAGACCCACATCAGTGAGTCAGAACTGACTCCTAAGTTGTCCCTCTCTACTACACTGACTAGTATGGCTGCACTTGTCAACTGGGGACTTTAACTTGAGCAGAAATCTGTTTGCTGGTAATGTCTACTTCTTTATTCTTCTTAGGGACACTTTGTACACTATATGTTTCAGACACTTGACGATGACCTTCGGGGCTTCTCTGAGATTTCTCTTTAGATTAAAGTTAACCAGTTATTTTAACTCTTTTCTAAGTGGCATGGCCTCATGCCATGTAACAGTAAGTTAAGGGAGTCTCAGCTCCAAGTCACAAAAACTGACTCTGGGTAACAAATTATGTAATCTTAGAATGTACTGGAAAGATATGAGGGAGGGCAAAGAACTGAGGAAAAACTGAAGAATCGGGTCTCTGAGAACAAAAAACGGAGTAGCTCCAGCATCTACATATTAGGAATTAATCTATCGTTGGATGAAAGACCTGTGACTGGAACTGTCATTCAACCTAAGATTCAAATAAGAGGAGGAACGCATCAATTTGCCTAACCTGGGCTATGTGGCCACCACCTACTTGGTCAGGTGCTTCCCCAAAACAAAATTGAGCTGCTATTCTCAGAAAAACCTGGACTGGATGCTGGGCAGGCCAAAACAACACACGTCCACTACACTCTCAAAATGTGATGCCCCAAATGCAACATGAGAACCCAGGTGTAGACGAGGGGCAAAACCAGGGTATAGCCTTCATCCTTGCTGTATGACCTTGGACAAATGGCCAAACTTATGCCTCAGTTCCCATCTACAAGACAGTGATGTCACAACATGTTGTACTTTTGACAATCAAACTTTAAAAAATATGTGAAATGCTTCATCACCTTAAAGCTAACGATACTAGCTAGCGCTTATGGACTGCCTGTCAGACATGTTACATAGGTTACTTCAAAACGACCCTATGAAGTAGGAGTTATGAGCACAAACTCTGGAGCCTGACAACCTAGTTTAAAAAAAGTTTTTTAAAAAAGTGGTATTTGGACTTTAACCCTAATTTCAAGTCACACAAATTAAGGATATTTACAAATGAAACTCAAACACAAGAAGAGGAAAATGATCAGTTGTTTCATGTCTTTAGAATGTCAGCTAGAAGGCTAAGTAGATATCTAGGAGGCAGAAATAATCTTATCACTTTGTTAAAAAAAAAAAATCTCAGCCCTAATCTTAGGCCTTTCTCAAGTACAAGCCTCTGATAACTGGATTGGTGCTTTCAATCTCTTTTCTAATGTTACTCCTATTGATAAGGCTATTTAATGATTCTAAAGAAGTTATCTTCCCAAATTGTTCACATCATTAGCACAGAAAAAAACACATACAAAACCTACATCACACTTAGAAAAAGGAGGAATGTGTTTATAACTGGAAGAGAGGCAATAAAGCTGGACATGAAGACAGTTAACACTAACTGTGCCTCAAAGTGAAGTGAGTCTTTCTCCTCATTTATGAATTGTGATCAATGAAGTAACGAGCCTAAATGTTCAAAAAGGGGAGGTGATTATATGTATACTATTCAAACAATGGAGTCTTCAAAATCAGTTCATAAGCCACTGAAAGGAAGCCTCACTTTTTCTGCCATATAATACTGAGTGCTAGGACCTACCATCTACTGAACACAACATCCTATGAGATGGTCATTCAACAAATATTTATGGATTACCTACTGCTATTCTAGAAGATAGGGGTGAGGTGGTGAAAAAGACAAAGACTTTACTTTCCTAGAGCTTATGTTGCAGGCAGGTATTAGAAAGAATAAGGTTCAGTTCCCAGGTCTGTTAGACTCTAAAGCCTACACTGTATATTTCACCTGAATCATCTCTCACTGGTGAGATACAGCTTCTGCTATAAGTCGTGACACCACTGCCCAGAACGATTTAGGGTTTCTCGCTGTTGACAATCCAGTGTCACTTTCTCAGTGAAGCATTCCCCCCCCAACTCCCAAGAGAAAAGATTGCTCAGTCAGCAGTTAACGTATCATACTGACATGTATGGATTTTTCTTCCTCATTAGTCCCTAAACTCTTTCAGGGCAAGTACCATGCTTTAACCTCTTTGTACGTCTAGAAGATGGTACATACAGTAGGTATTCAATAAATGGCTGAGTGGAGCTCATGGGATCAATTTCAATAGAGCTGAGGGTGGAAGTCAGACTGTAATGAACTAAGGAGTAAATGGAGTAAATGGAAGGGCACAGTTTGATTTCTTAGAGCAAATCTAGAAGGGAAGAGGAGGAAATAGTTTGAAGGAGAAATGTGATCGCAGGAAACTTTTTTTTTTTTTAAAGAGAAAGACCCAAACATATTTGTTGGCACGGTTTCATTCACAGTAGAAAGAGCAGGGGTATCAGAGTCAGGCTTGAATTTGAATTCTGGCCCTGTCCCTTACTGTAACTGTAGGAAATTCACTTAACATTTATACTTCAACTCACACACATTTAAGAAGAGAATGATAATACCTACGCCTCCCAGTAACAACTATAGCACCTGACAAACAGAAGACATTCAATAAGTGGTACTGACGATTATTTCTGTATGTGGAAGTCTGGACTGTGGTGTTCCAACCTTCTCATATAGCTCGTGCTTCAGTCCAAATATCCTGTCTCAGTCTATGTGCACTGTGTGACGGCAAATAAATAGGATTCTTATTTTTTCTGTGTGTACCACCCTCTATGCTATCCCACCTCCTTGTGATAGTTGGCATGAGCTCATGAACGGCTGTTATGGAAAATTACTTATGTCACCAGCTGAGGAACAGAGACAGTCTGGAAAATAAGTAGATGAAATTGATGTTGAATCATCAAATGCACACAATTTGGGGCTCCTGCCAAAAGTCTCATTGAGAACTAAGAAGAAACTCAAAACATAAACACAGAACATTAAGTTTCTAAGCCAACAGGTGTTCCCAACAGCCACTCCAGGCACAAAAGATGCCCATACGATGTAATGATTCTCTCCTGAGTTCCTTTCTCAGTATTTCATCCTATTGTCAGTTAATTTGTGAGGTCTACTCTAGTTCACCGACTTCTCTGCAACCTGACAAGATCCCAAATTCACAGCCTTTTAAAGTTCATGCTCTGGCCATTGGTCATGTTCACCTGTTACCCATTATCTGATCAACAGAAACACCCTTCCCTCCCAGGTCACACATCTCCATGCCTAAAAAGATATGAAAAAGAGAACTAAAGCCCAGGCTAATGTGACAATTACTGAAAAGGCTACATGCACTAAGGATTATCAAGACAGTAAAGATAACCTTTATTTAGAGTCAATTACAACCTAATCTTGCAGAACAAAGAAGATAAATCTACTGTTTAGAGTTCAGAGAAAACTGGGAGATGAGGAAGTAGGAAATACACGTGTATCTACAAACTTAATCACAAACATAATCATTAAAGTTACAAGTAAACAAGTCAAAGTTGAAAATTCATTTTTTAAAAACCTGATTAGGAACTTGAATTTGCCAAGAAAGAATACGGCAGAAGGGCACCTCTAAATATCCCACCAAAAAAAAAAAAAGAGCCATCAACTCACCAAAAATCTCACATGCTGCACAAGACTGCCCAATATGACAGTCATTCATCACTGAAAAGAAACTTTAATAGGTCGTCTTCTCTTCATATAAGAAGCATCCTGGATTACTAAACTAAGTAGAAGAATAATTTTCCAAATTTCAATCCTAACCACAGTGGGTGATCCTAGCCAATACATGCCTCAATTTCCCCAACGTTAAGATACAAACAATATTACAGTGTGTTCCGAGTCTCGGCCTGAATTTGCGCCTGTCGTTCGGGCCCCCGACCCGCATCTTTAACGCAAAATCACAAGTTACACCTGAGGAAAAGTTTGCTGCGTGAATGTGCCCCAGACAGCTGGTCTTTAAAAAAAAAAAAAAAGCCCGCATCAGGTGCGTTTTCTCTCTAAAATTTTCCAGCTGCCGGAGTGGGACGCATTCGGGCTCGCGGCCCCCGGGCACTTAAGCTCGGGCGCCGGCAGCGCCCACCTCCGGTTAGGCCAGGACATGCCGCCTCCCGGAGGCCGCCCCCGCGCCGGGCGGGGACGCGGGGACACGCGGGT
>NW_006440626.1:4023015-4052356 GCF_000325575.1 Pteropus alecto
CCCCAGCCGCCCCTGCGTCCCCACCCGGAGAGCGAATGCCAGCGCGGGGCCCCGCAGACTCAGCCGGTCTTGGCCGACCTCTCGCTCCGCACTCACCGCCCCGCAGGAGATGTCCAGAGGCTTCGCCGCGACTCCCTGCCACCTCAGTGCCAACTACCGCCCGGCTCCCAGCGCCGCGGGCTCAGCCCGTCAGCGCTCCGCAGCGCTACCGCGCACGCGCGCGGGCCCGAACGGGGATGACGGGCGCGGGGCATGCTGGGGGCTGAAGTCCTCCGGGTCCGATGGGCCGAAGCGGCTGTGGGACCGCGCGTCCCCGGACCGCGCTCCCGAGCCGAGCGACCTTTGAAGCCCGTTTTCAGCCCAGCAATGCCCACCAGCCTCCCATCTGCACTGCAGCCCGAGGAGCTTTGGGCAATATGGGGTGGATCAGTGGTCAGGATGGGGAATAGATGCGGCAGGGCTCTGGGAAGGAGGGGCACTTGATACTCATTTTCTGTATATTTAAGTGCCTTCTTTACGGGTATACAGAACCAGTACTAGACCAGCCTGATCCATTCTCACGCAATTCACAAACCTTGGAAGGACCGCTGAATTGGTTGAGGTCATGCCCAAGAATTTACTCTCAGGGTATGCATAATGCAATGGGTGTCAGCGGCCTGCATTGGAGTCACTAAACCACGCTAACATTTAACTCATCCATAAAATAAGAATGTGAGCTTACGGTTGTGAGAATTAGATGCTGTTTTAGAAAACGTTACTACACAGTACAAACTAACAGTCTGGGAAGGAAGCTGGCCCGTTTCTATTTGATATCCAGGTCCTAGCTGACATCAGGCCCTAGCATGAAAAACAGACAGACCTGCTTGCCACATTTTAGAAAGGTCACCAAAAGCTACAATAGTATTACAGGAATGTTCTCCTAGAAGTTTCACCCTACTTCGAAGATGTATAAATTTAATTTCAGAGCTGCTTATTAACCCAAGCACAAGTTCCTGGCGGTGTTACAAAGGTGGCGATGCCCAGGGTGAATGAATGAATGGGAACATGCACAAAGCCTACGAAATACCAGGCAGTCTCAGTCATGATTTCACCGTATTATGCTCACTTTACAAAACACTTTCACAATTCACAACACTCCTGTGCTGAAAGCAGCGTGAATTTTATCATTCCAACTTTACAGAGGACCTGGCCAAAATAATACCTATTAAGTGGCAGAGCAGAGATCTGAACCCAATTTCTGTGGCCAAGTTCCTTTTTCTTTAACAACCACACCATTGTCTTACAAATCCTTGCTTAAAAAAAAAAAAGTCTGAGAGCAATGAATTCCAGCCTTTTTAGTGTGGTAACATTTCTTTTCTCTCATATTACCATGCGAAGGGGCTATATTTTTTAAATTTACCTTTATGGGAAAACACAACTTCTTGAGATAGTTGTAAGGTGACCTGAGGTGTACAAACTCAATGACTGAGTAATGCCAGTTTCGGCACAAGCCCCTAAGCTTTTTGGAATAAACATTAGCACTTCATTTTTTTTGCCAGCTCTCCCTACAGACTTAATAGGGAACTAAGGACCAAATACAGGTTCCAGCCCTCCCTGGTGGGACATTTGCCAGAGATCAACACTGAGCAGGTCCAAAGACCAGAGGAGACAGAAGAGTACTTCCCTTTTAAGGGATGATAGACTAGCTAACAATTCTATGAAATTTTCTTATCTGTAAGTGCTGTGTAAGAATTCTATATACGCATTTAGCCTACATTAGTCAGATAAACAAGAGAAAGAAAAATGCCAGATTCTTAGCTTCCTAGGTCAGCACCTAAGATAAGGCCTCTCTCAATTCATGCCACACGAAGGGTGGATGGAGCCAGGAGTATTGAAGTAATTCGGCCAAGCACCACGCAGGTGGGAAAAGCAGCAACTGCCTCATGATGAAGAGTGAGTTACAAGATGCTAAAACCAAGGGAAGCAGTGTGGACTTCTTGTTGAAGTTACATCTCAGGAGCACCTTTTCTCAGTGGAGCTTAATGAATGTGACATGGGGTCAGATGTTGAATTGTGTGTCTCATTATTGAGGAGCCACTCACCACCCTGTGCAGTCTGCTGCCTGCACCGGAACCTCAACTCCAGGAAGGCAGACTGTCTTGCTCACCACTGTACTCCCCAGTACATAGTAGGGTGCTGAAAAATTGTGTTAAAGTATGAAACCTGAATCAGGATTTTGTAAATATTTATTTCTTCCAGGTCATTTCTAAAGAATTAAGCTTTCTAAATGTGAAGTATAAATATATTATTTTACTTCTTTCCTTGAAAGAAATAAGCAACTTATTTAAGGAACTAGAGAATGAATCCTTCTTAGATGTTATTTGGAGTTCTGCATTATATATTTTAAAATATAGTTGGCCTTTACTCTTACAACTGACATTATTCTAATTACAACTTTTAAAGACAGCTGTCCTATTAAAGTTTAAAACCATGGAGGAGGTATAACACTTTCCCATAGTTTTAAATGTCTCAGTACCCTAGAGCCACAGCTATGAAAGGATAGATCACTTATAGATGGAAACTGACTTGTAGCCTCCATGGCTTGTCTCCTTCCCAGTCTCACATGTGGCCACTTAAAGCTACTATTCAATATGAGCTCGTTATTTCCTAAGAAGTCCCTTACGGGGATTAAGCACAGGGGAGTCTGCAGGAGTTTCCGAGGATCCCTTCAAACTCCTTCCACTCACTCCTGGGCTGGAACGTTTCCTAACCACAATTTCTGGCCCACTGTAGAAGAGGAAGGCTCAATACCACCGCAAATATGAGGAGTTGCCAAACCAAGTAAGGAGTCAGAATCTGAAAAAGCAGGTCAAACATGGCTTTTCTAAGGCCAAAGGGCCTTATATGACAGGATATAGAGGGCCACTCATTTCTCATTTGACCTAGTCCATGTAGTCATCTACAGATCATCTTATTCTGACACACTCATCTTGAAATCTGGGCCAGACATCCAGCTGTTTCTTCTTGAGTATGGACTTTTCATGAAGGCAAATTACCACTCATACTCATCACTTAAACCATTCTCCCCCACCCAGAAATTTGGACTTTAAGAATGTCTCTAGTCTATGGCCATGCTACCCTGAATACGCCCGATCCTGTCTGATCTCGGAAGCTAAGCAGGGTCAGGCCTTGTTAGCACTTGGATGAGAGACCACCTATGAAGACTGGGTGCTGAAGGTGCGAAAAAAAAAGAAAAAAAATCTCTATACACAGCACTTAATGAGGTAGGGACAAAATCACACCAGATCCAGAATGGAAAAATCAAACTCTACATCAACTTCTACTTGTGTTTAGAATTAACTAAATTTATGTGCTAAACTTTGTGTCCATTAGACCACATCTCTGATAAAGAACATATTATATAAATTTCAGTATTTAAAAAATGTTATGACTATATTAATTTGTTTCAGATGGGACCTGGAACAGAAAAGAGACATTAGCTAAAAACTAAGAACTTTACTTAATGTACCATATCGGTTCATTAATTGTGACATCAAAACCATTCTACAGCCATGCTACCCTGAACGTGCCCAACCTTGTCTGATCTTGGAAGCTAAGCCTGGTTAGTACTTGGATAGGAGACCACCTAGGAATGCTAGGTGCTGTAGCAAACAAACAAGCAAACATACCAATGAAAGATTTAATAATAGGGGAAACCAAGTATGGGGTATGTGGGAACTCTCTGTACTCGATCTCTGCAATTTTTCTGTAAATCTAATATAAAATAATATTGAATGTCAACTCTAATGGAATAAAATTAAAAAAGAGAAAATTCTGATTAAAAGCTATTTCTAGTGAGCTGGCCTAAATTTAAACATTAAAAAAGAAACTTCTAAAATTGTCTAAATAAAAATTGTATTAAAACTTGAAAAAAGACACAAAAGCTGAATCACCTTGAACTCATTATCTAAGAAATCATGTTTAATATTTCGTAATATAGCTTTCCAGGTTTTAAAACTATTTACTTTTTCCCATTTATTTTTTATGACTCCTCCCTTTCTGGTTGGTTCAAGTTCAGGATGTACTCTCCCACAACAGGTAAACCAAACAAACAGCAGCATCAAGTCCCAGCCTGCTACCTGACTGAGCACATTGAGAGGAAGGTAGGTAAACCCTCCTGGGTTCAGAAAGGAAAACGACATTTCCTGAGTACCTTCTTCATGCTTTGTAATTTCAGGCACTTAATCCAAGATTTACATCACCATTCTGGAGGCACCTAACCTCTGTGCTTCCACTTGTCATCAGGCTCTCCTGATTATCAAATGAAATCTACCATCAGCCAAGGGAAGAAGGGGCACTAAGCGCCCAGGTGTCTGACTGCAGCTGAAATAGAAGCCAGTCGTCCCACAGTTTGCCCAGACCCTGATTTCTGGGTGGTTCAGATCCTGGAGTTTGCATCAGTGATTAAGTGAATTCAACCTAATCTTCGAGAAGGTATGAGGTTGCCTCTTCTCAGTCAACCTGCAGCTCACCGAAATGCCTTTAATTAACCCACTTCCCGTGCGCCCTGAGACTACTCGCTGGCGGCACTGGCAGCTGCAGCATTTACCCTGAGATTATTTGCAGATTACAGCCCTAATCTTACCGCTAAAGTCTGCCATGAAACGTCTAGTTTTAATTATTTTCACATCGCTCTAGTCTATCAATAGTCTTTGGAAACAAATGACTATTTATAGCATTGTTTTTAGTAGTGGTATTTCCACTTATAAAATATAGTAATTCTCTATTGCTTAAAATGTCAAATCCTAGAAAATGTAGCTTTCCTATGCATGGTGTTAACACTGTTCTTTGGCTACTGCTGGTTCAACTGACTATCAATCTGTGTAACCAAGATTATACTGTCAAATGCCTTGATGAAATCAACATAACCTATTGGCATTCCCTTGATATACGGGCCTTATCAAAAAAATGAAGTGGGGTTGGGCACAACTTGAGCTGAGTAAGCCTGATGATCATATCAGTTTCTCTGAGAACTTACCGTAACTCCAAATTTCATTATTATTCTAGCCAAACGCAACTGAAAGAAAGGTACCCAACCACTCTGAATCACTGAGTCCAGGTTACTCTGCTGGACTAGACCAAACACACCTTCAAAAGAGAGGAGCAGTAACTTGCTCACTACCTCGCAATCAAGTGAACATGTGAAAAGGACTAGACTAGCTGGAAAATATGCCTTGAAAGAACAGAGCAGACTATGAGCTACATTTATTATGCAAATTTGTGTTGCTATAAAAAAAAATATCCAACTACAACACGATTTTTTCCGCATTGTAAACCTTGAGAAATGTGACCGCATCATGGAAAGAAAAGTGCTGTATTAATTTAAGGGAACAATTCTTGAGGTAAAACAAGGCACTAGAGTAACAATTTTCATGATTTGGCAATAAAAATTAACACAGCCGACAATGACTTTTAATTCTCTTCCAACTCTACAGACACAACTCTGCTTTCACGTTCATTACACTTTCATATGGTTTTAACAGGGGGTAGACCTCCTCTTCTAAGAATCTCTGTACCTGCCAAAGAGGAATGCAAACATAAGACAAAAGAAAACATTAAGATGTAAGTTTTGATACTTTTTCAATGTCAGTTTATATCAACACCTAATTTGATAGAACTTTTACTCTACCACTGAGCTTCTGTTTTTCTCAATTGCCTGTAAGAAATCTCTCCCAAGATACATGCAGCTCAACCCGCCACGCCCACACATGCCATCCCGTCCAGCCTGTGTTTTCAGTGGATCTCACCATTCTCTACCTAGTTACCCAAGCTAAAATCATCACTGCTTGCTTTTCCCCTCCTCCTATTCAACCAGCTGCCAAGCGATTAATCTTCTAAATAGCCCTCAATAACCCCCCTCGTCTGTACCAACCACCGCCTTGGCTCAAAGCCTCATTATCAACTGCTTGGCCCACTACAGCAGCCTCCACTTGTTGGCCTCGCCACTTCCAGTTTGTCTTCCAAATCCAAAACACCAAAGTGATTTGAATATAAATGACAAACTTACGCTTGTCTTCAATGTTAAATCCTGTAACTACTTCTGGGGGCACTTAATATTCTGGCAAATGATTGTAATTTCTCGTGTTGGATGTCTATGTATTTGCCATTTCCTCTCAGCCTGGTGTTTCCAGACTAACTCCCACTTGTCCCTAATATTCAGCTCAGATGTCATGTCTTCCAAGAAGTATTTCCCAAATTCTACTCTTCTAGGGTTTTTCCTCCTTTGTGATCCCCAAAAAGATGTGCTTTCCTTAATTCCAGCATGTAATGCTTGGTATTACAATGAACTATTTATAATTCATCACCACTAAGTTTTGAGCTCCTTGAAAATAAGGATTATCCACCCACCTTTATAGTCCCAGAATTAAACACAGTACCTGAACACATACTGAACACTCAGTCTGCACTTGATGAATGTTTTCGAACTAACTCTTGTAGTCTCCAAAAGGACAACAGGAAAAATGACATTTACTGAATACTTACTATGCACCAAGCACTACGCTAGGCCTTTCAATCTCACACAGCTCTATGAGGTGTGTATTTTTATCCTACCAGCCAGTAAATACCAGAAGTCAGAATTAAACCTGACTTACATGATGTCTTGTAAAACCCAATCTTTGTCCATTATACCATTCTTTAGAGCAACAAAGAATTCAGAGAAATCTACACAAGAAATCCTTATGGCAGCTCAAAACACCAAAACTTTACAGTTTAGCCAGCAACCTGCTCTGAATTCTAACTATCCCCATTCTCACTGTAGCTCCCATAAAATAGAAACATTACAGTATTCCAGGTTCTGCAGCCCCATAGTGTAAAAGCAGGCATTTGGGGAAGACTGCAGCTCCATGAAAGTGTTCTGATGCTTACCTGTTGGGATGCACGCCCAGTGAAAGAAGAAGGATCCAGTAAATGGTCCAATTGGGAGTGAATGGGACTGAAGTAGACATCGGCGAGGATACGCTCTATGAGGTCATTGTCACCCCCTTCCTGCTTGACCACAGCAGCTGCCTGCTGGGAAAGCACTCTAATTTTCTCATGGCAATCCTGGGAAGACAGTGAGGTATTGTTGGTTCACTGTTAACAGGGCATTCGAACATCCTGATAAGTCACCTGACACTTCAAATCCATGCCTTCTATACCTGTAACACAAAGCCCCTGAGGTTTCTCTCAGTCTGACTTCACCTAGAGCCTGACTCTCTGACCACATCCTAGGACAAACTAAAGCAGACATCCACCTCGTGCTGGCTCCTCTAAAGCCTCCTGAACCATCTGCTCTTGTGTCCTGACTACTTCTTATTATTTCCTATGGAAAATCAGGCCTAATTCCTTCACTAAGAGTGGAACTTTTCTACGGGTGATTAAGTGGTTCACTTTTAATAAACTGAGTTTACCACAATAAGCCTATTCAGAAGACACCTATTCTCTGGCAGAATACGGTCACTGCTCTGTACCAATACTGTGACTGAAGGTAATGATAGAAGAGCCTTTCTTCATCTACTCTTCAAGACTAAATTATCCAGGAACACGAGGAGCTACAAACCTGGCGGTTACCCCCAGCTTTCACCATGGCCATGATGATGTTCTCTGTGGCCATGAAAGGCAGCTCTTGCCGAATGCGCCGCTCAATTACCTAGATGAATGAATGAAGGGCCAAGAAAGATGCCTCAAGGTTACATGGTCATACACATACACACAGTCAGATATTGACTATGATCAGCAAAATGCACATCAGGGACACGAACTATTATACTTATAAAAAAGGCAGAAAGGACCGTTTTATTCTAACCCTGTATTCTTTCAGTTTTCTTAGTGATCCAGAGTATTATTTTGATTAAAAAAAAGAAATATTGTTTAAGTAAACTTTTAAAAGGTGCTTCATCGGAATGATTCCCGAAATTTCAAGTCGTTAAATTTCGGTACCCAATACCAGAGCTGAGTGTATGATGGAAATGAACCCATCTGCCTCAGGTACTTATAAACAGGCAAAGGGAACAGTCTACTCTGCCAATCATGCTGGTAGATTGTTTAAGCCAATTCAAAGTATTTTTTTCCCTTTTCTAGAAACATGTCTATGAATTCCACATAGTCAGTTTCCTAGAGCTTATGACGCAATCTGAAGAGCGAGCTCCAGTTGGGAAGAGCTCCTACTGGGCCAGAACTGAGCTCCCCCAACACACTCGCTCCAGAGCAGACAAAGGTTCCGCTTCCCTTCCCATATTCCAACCTCTCCCTAATGTTTTGCTTTTTAATTGAGGCCTCTTACTTTGGGGTACACCACCAATCCTTCAGAAATGTTCTGCAACGTATTCAGTATAGTATCTGCAGTGAGAAATGCTTCGGCCAAACAGATACGTCTAGAAAACAAACAGCCAATTCAATTATCTCTTTAAGCAAGTAACACTTTCAGTGAAATATAGGGTATGTTCAAGAAGTAGCCCTATTGACTTCCCACGCTGCATGTACTATTTGGACAACTTCCTTCAATCTCATGATTTCAACTACCCCAATACCCTGATGACCTTCAAATCTATCACCTCTTGTCCAGACCAGATATCTGATAGAGAGTTCCACTTGGTTGAGTTCTACGAGGTACCTCAGACCCCCAAACTGAATTCAGCCACTTTACACTCTCTCCTGTATACCAGCTCAAACCTGCTCTTCCTCTCCCTATGGTTCCTGCCTCAGTAAATGGCACTAGCACCCCATCACCAATCTTAATACTTGCTCAACCACTAAGGGCAGCCAACCTGCCTGATTTTATATCCACAGCTTTCCTCTCATTCATGCAGCCACTGTGCCAATGTGGACTTGGAATTTTTAAAGTAGCCTCCTAACTTGTACTGACCAGATTCATGTCCCCTTACAGCTGATTCTCCAAAGTGTTGTAGTGTTTCAGCATGCGCATCTGATTAGGTCATACTCTGTTAAAAAGTATTCTATGGTTGATTTCTGAACGTGTTCGCAGATAAACCCTGGATTATGCACAGATCCCAGAGAGGTAGCTTTAACTATACAGCCTTCTCCACTCAAAAAATCCCAGTTAAACCAGTGTAATATATATCTGCTTGAAAAAAGTAAACACATCAAGCAGAAAACCATGTGCATGTTGGTACCTTATTCTCAGCTACAGGTTACTTCTGACACACCTCAAAACTCATCAACATGGCACTGTGCCAGGACACCACAGCTGACTTCTACCTGCCTTCAGAACATCATCTAAACTCCTTTTCAGGGCCTATAATGCCCTTCATAAACTTGCTACAATTCCTGATCCGCCTCATCTTTTGCCATATCAACACTTCATTCCTTAGTACTACTATTAGTAGCTCTGTAAACTGCTCTTTCTCCTGCGTTTGGGACTTTATACATGCTCCCGATCTTGTCTTAAATGTCTCTTAAAAAATGCCTACTTATTTCTTACGTGTCTGCTCCCACAAAGATTACTTTGAGGTACACTTATCACACTGTTCTATGTTTTTTCCTCCCTGCTAGACTCCAGGCTCCTTGGGGACAAGGAGGAAACACAGAGATACTCAAAAAGTCCTGCTCCCAGGCCACTCTTTTTGGTCCTCCCCGCAACCTGCTGCATATGACATCCCCATTCCACTGACCGATTGGCACTATCGTCCAATGTGCGTTCAAACCACTGCACAGATGCTGTCTGCAGCGGGTCCATGACAAGGGCCATCAGGTGACGGGCAAGGCTGCAGCACCGCTCTGAGCGCATAGGGTTCCGCTTGTATGGCATCGCACTGGAGCCTGCCCATGTACAAGGACAAGAAGCAAAGACAGAAAGACTTTAGAAGACAGGGAGGGCCCAAGCATGCTATCAGGTGAACTATAAACACACGCCCACAAGCCTCTCAGCACCTCTGGTTGTCACTTACCAATCTGGTGTTTTTCAAAGGGTTCTTCCATCTCCTTGAGGTTCGCCAGGAGTCGTATATCGGTGCAAATCTGGGGAATGGCAGGGGTACAAGCATCACCCCATACTCTTGGTATGGAGGAATCTGGGGGCAGGGATGAGACTGATGAAGGAGGCTGCTCTTTAGGTGTGCTGCTGCAAAGCCTCATCCCTGCATCGCAAATCCTCCCCAAGAGCTCCAGGAGAGACTCTTACTCGGACTTCTCTTGGCTCCTGAAGAGCTGGCATGATACACTCAGGGAACGTGGACATGTTTGTGTGAAACATTGCCTAACGTATCACAGAAAGACAACAGCACAAGGAATTTTAATGAGAACGCCAAAACCAGTCCTTCCTTTTAATATACCTTAATTTAAGAAGCTTCACTTATGGGACCCAAATTGTTAAAAATGACATTTGATATCTCTTGAGCAACAGGGTAAGTACAGTCTAAGGCTGATCTGGTCTGTCTGTGGTGTTCAAAGCTTTCATCCTCATCCCCACAAGCTACCACCACTCACCTTGTGCACTGATGCCCCCAAACTAGCCAGCACAGACAGCACCTCAATATCCACTTTTCGTGTATAGGTCTGCCCAGTGATGATGAAAGCCCTAGAAATAGAAGAGAGCCTTTAGTGGAAATGTTTTAAACTGTGACTGTATCAATCAAGTGAGCAGACCCTAAGTGAAAGCTTGGTCTCACTGGTATACTAAGTCACATTCAGCCCAGAGGACCTTGCTGATAACTGGCCTCTGGAGCTAACTGTTCTTCTACCCTTTTCACTAATACACAAATAGCTGTCCTGAGAAGGAAATATAGCCCATGTGCCCCTGTCCTGCTGCCGCCTGATGGAAGTGCCTGGAAGGAGCCATGGCGGAGCCTGGTGGCCTCTCAATGGATTTAGACTAATCCACTGGAGGTAAAGAAACAAAACCAGCAACAACACGGTAAGTCTATCTTAAAAAAATCTCAGAAATAAATAATTTCTTTTCTTATAGATTTTAAGAAAATAGAATCCAGGCTATATAAGAAAATAAAACCCAGGCGAAAGATAGAAGGAAATGGGTGGAGGAACAACGAAAGAAAAAGCTAAAAAAGTTAGGTTCAAACGTGGAGGTATGCTCAACATGGGCCTTTTGTCACTTAATAGGGAGGCCGACAATTCCCCCCATTTACTCACCTCTTAAATCCTGCCTTTTCTGTCACCATCTTGTCAAGCTCATCTACCTTGGAAAGAAAAGACATCCTTACAGTAATCCAGGTGTGTCCAGCATGAAAACTATCTCAACTTCCTGCCCAGGTTGCGGCACCCCCACACCCCTTCTAGTCCAAAGACTCCACTCAGACTGAGATCAACCTCCTACTGTTCTAGAGGTCAGCTTTGTCTCTGGTGCTCCACCACTACATTTCTGTGTCCCACAATACCTTTTGGTCATCTCCCTCGAAGAGCTGGAGGAAGCTGGCCTGAGTACCCGTGGTGCCCTTCACTCCACGGAAGCGCAAGTCATCGCGGACCCGCTTCACATTCTGGAGATCCATGCAAAGATCCTGAATCCAAAGACAGGAACGTTTCCCAACTGTGGTCAGCTGAGCAGGCCTGAAAACAACCCAAAGAGAACACAGAGAAGTCTCAAACCAAGGACTTACTTCCTGAAAGCTTCGTTGCTTCCTCTAATCATCACTGTTATGGCTGGGAAGAATTAAAGTAAGAGATGGAGAAGCCAGTCCAGATAAAACTGGAGCTAAGAAACTGGAGCAAATAATAGTTACGGAGATTCTATGTCATTCAAAACTCGTCAAAAATTACAAGGCTAAAGAGCTCCTAATATAGTTTTTCCTCATCAAGAGACAATGTAAGGGCAGAGAATGTCCATTTTGTTCATCCCCAGATTTTGGTAAGAAATATACACTCATGTAACAAACATCTGTCAAGTATCTAATGTGTTCTTGGTTTTAGAAGTACAACAAAGAACAAAACAAAGGTCCCTGTCCAATGGAGCTCACGTTGTAGTATAAATAAGTAAACAAAAAAAGTAATTTTTTTTTAATAAAAAATATGAAACAAGAAAATGAGGATGAGGACAACGGCGAATGCTATTCTAGACTGACAGTCAAAGAAGGCCTTTGTGAGGAGTTCAGAAGCAATGAGGAGCCAGCCATGCTGTGGAGAACCACCCTAACACACACATAACCAAAGGACTCTAACATTACAGCTACGGCTTTATTTCCAGTTGAAGTCTAAATCAATCCATTGCAGGTCTGTTTCTGAACATAAAACACACTTATGAATAACCTGCAATAATGCCAGAATTCTAATAGATGATCTAGCCTATCCCGGATGGAATTTCTCTATTTTTATTTCTCTGGGCTAATGATACTGACAGCTGGCAACATCAAGGAACACTACTAGGTACATAACAAGCTACAACAGATCCCCAAATTAATTTCATGGTAGTTTTCCTTGCTAACTCCTGCTAATAGATTATTGGCACAAACAACGAAATAAATGAATTTGCATGGATCTATTCACAGCAGTATTATATACAACAGCCACAAGTAGAAACCACCCAAATTATCTATCAAGTGATGAACAGACAAAACATGGTATATCCATACAATAGAATATTATTTGGCCGTAAAAGGAAATGAAGTATTGATACATACAATATGCATTGTAAAAATTGTGCTAAGTTAAAGAAGAGTCAAAAGAGGATGAATACTGGATGATTCTATTTAAATAAAATGTCCAGAAGAACCAAAGCCACTGACAGAAACTAGGTTAGTGATTGCCAAGAGCTAGGGAGTAGGGGAATGAGAGTGAATTCTAATAGGTACAGGGTTTTTTTGTGAGGTGATGGAAATATTCTGAGATTACATACTGACTATATACTGCATAACTGTAAATATACTAAAATCACCCAACTGTACATTTTAAAAGGGGTGAATTTTATAGCATGTGAATTATATCTCAATGAAGCTGTTTCTTTTTAACTGCAGCTAAGGACATACTGAGGTGATGCCTACACATCCACACCATTTTCTGAGTTTCTGATGCCTGCTCACTGTGGCAGCAGATCCCTTTCACTACGATATATGGAGGAATACTAGAATGCCTGAATTCTCTGAGCACTTTCCAAAAGATGCAGGAGAGGAGGAGGAGCTGCCACACAAGTAATGCTAGGTGTGCAGGAAGGCAGAGTGAACATGAGCCATGGCCAAGCCGCACACACTGAGCATAGATTCATTCACATGAACAGTTTCTTCAGGTTTCTACCAATAAATGCAGGCCTGAACTTCTAGGAAGATTAAACTCAACTTAGTCTTTCCCAAGTTATAGATGACATCCTTGTTGCCTTTGCAAAACCCCATCAAGACATAAGGCAAATGCTGATACACCACTACTCAAATATCGTCACTCAGAACCTGCTACTAGAATTGCAAAAATGACTTCATCAGCTTTTAAAAAGGGTTATATGGTAATTATAAAAATGCTTGCATTTTAAAAATATTCAAAAAACAGTAGAGAAAAAATTTAAATACCTTATTATCTCATAAATCAGAGTAATCAATAGTTACAACTTGGTATAATTTATTTCAATCTTTGTGCAATTTATATGCTGTCTTTATCCCATAACATCAATCTAAGTACATGTGCACAATATCCGTCTTACCAGAATCATTTTAATGGCTTTGGATCTACAATATATCTTGTTAATTATTTTCTTATTGTAGAATATTTTGATAGTTTCCAATGCTTACTATCATAAACAGTACTTCAACAAAGATCTTTGTACATAATGCTTTCCCCCATAATTTGGATTACTTCCTTGGGCTAGATTCTCTAGAATGGAATTATTCAATCAAGGAATATGAATATTTTCTAAGGCTCTTGATACACATTGCCCAATTCTTCCCAAATGAACTATTATATTTACTCTCTCACCAGTATAGCTTTTAAGGTATCAGGTTCATTCCTCATAAGCATCCTAAGGTATGTGCTTAAGCTATATTTGAGATTCTTCACCTCCAGGTTTCTGTGCAGAAGGGAGAACTGAAGGAATAAATGAAAGCCAGGTGCAAATAAACAAGCCCATTTCCCAAGAAGTAATCATAGCACTTACTGGAAATGTGTGAAACCTAAGGTGGGAAGATCAGCTCGTTCCTTAGCAAAGTCAGCAAGCCGAGAGATCACCCTGGCAAGCTACAAGAAAGATCATGCAGTAGAAGAGAGGGTGAATTCAGGTTGAGCTCATTACATAATCAGGAACTAAACTTTTAGACAATTTAATATAGAATGAGACCTCCAGCTCATGGAAGGCAGAGGCCCTATCTTTTCAACTTTGTACTCTAAAGTGCCTTAAAGAGTTCATAGCAACGAACTTTCAAAAATTGAGCTGACTACCTAAAGTCATGAATTTTTACTGCACAATTTTAAGACCAATGACACACTCATGCAGAAAAATAGGACAAAATCATAAATCTGACCCACCATTCCAGCTACATGCCGCTGGTTACACAATTCCCTTATTTAAAAGGCTAGGCTTTAAAAAGCATCCACTTACAGTGTTTTAACCCAAGAGACAATCAGTCCTACAGATTAGATATAGGATCATTTGCCGGAGTAAATGATCATCTATTTAGAGTCACATTGTGTTGATGCCCTACGACAGGGAATCCAGGGCTGGTAGGAAATATCTGCTAACTTCTCACCTTTGGTAAAAGCAAGTCAAGTGCATTTCTAAGAATAATCAGGTCCTGCAAAGGAAAACACAACAGTCTTATGTTAACAGCTCTGCCCAAACATTACCATATAATGCTTTTGGCCATCACAACTGGGTTTCTCAGCTAGCCACCTAGCGCACTATTAACAACCCACTACGCAAGCCAGAAGATGCTAATGGAAGTTGTTCTTTTCTGGTTACTGTTGTAAACGCACACCAACTTAAGAGAGCGGTACTCTGGGAAACTATAAGAAACAAAACCCATATACTCATAAAGCCCAATTTACATGGTTATCTAAAATGACTGGAGAAATAGTTAAAAGGTTAAACCCCATTCTGTTTATTGTGAAGATGTCCGGGTCAACAAGGTTTGTATTTGCCCAAAGACAGTGCGTGAATCTCCGAGAAGCTTCCACAAAGCACACTCCATTAACTTCATCTTCCTTTTTAAATGTCTATCATTGCTTACAAAAAAAGGCATGATGAACCAAAATATCAAGGTTTAAGAAATTTAAACCTGTTCCTGAGAGAGATAAGAGATGTATCTTGGGCAAGTCCAACATATGCTTAAATGAGACAGTAATTATTGAACACAGCTACACACTGCATGCTTTTAAAAAGTATATTCCAAATGAGAGAACTATTCTTTCATTATTTGATTCACCAATTACACATCATGCCTTTAATTATGTACCACTTAAAACTAAAAAAGTACTTGGGGAAACTTAAAAATCAGCGGCTTCTTCTGAAGTGGAAGTGTATCTGGATTGTAATTTCTGGTCTCACAGGTGCACTGTGATTAAAAGCACAGTTTTGGAGCCATTCTACCTGGGCTTGTCTTATTTCTGTGTAACCTTAGGCAAGTTCTTCAACCTTTCTTTAAAGTTTCCTCAGCTGCAAAGATGGGAATAATAAAGCCAAATTCTAAAGACTACATAGTCCAATTCCATTTATATGAAATTTCTAGAAAAGGCAGAACTGTGAAGACAGAAAGCAGGCTGGTGATTGGATCTGGAAGCAGGGTAGGGAGCAACTGCAACCAGGCAGGAGAGAACTTGGGGTTAGGGATGTGCTCCAAAAATGGAATGTGGTGAAGGTTAAACAATCGCATAAACTTACTAAAACTCATTGAACTGTACATTTAAAACAAGTAAATTTATAGTAGGTACAATATACCTCAAAAAATCTGTTTAAAACTGAGATAATAGCATCTATCACTTATAACTATTGTGAAGAATAAATGAATACATATAAATCACCAAGCAACTGGTAAACTCAGGAAAATATGTGCTGTTACTTTCTCATGTTTAACTATACAATGTTTTTGCTAATTAAAGGTTTTATTTAAGAATTATAATGCAATCTTTTTTTTTTTTTTTAAAGAAGTCACAGCAAAGTCATAAACAACTTGGGAAAGAAAATCCCTTTGGAAAATTATCTTGGCTATTAAAATGCTAAGATCCTGGTTTATGTCCAGCATTCCAAGTGTAAGCCACACCTGCGGGTCTTATTTTACAGAGGTCATTAGGTGCTCATAGTTTAGACTGGAGGGATAGCAAAAGCAGAAAATTCCTGAGTGTTTAAATACCCCTAAAACTTTCTAAAACTGGACAAATAAAAATTTATAAATGTATTATAAAGATTGAGTCATAAAGTGGAAACAAAATAACATGGACTCCTACTGTATTGTCTCCAACATAGCAGGAGGTGGCACCAAGATGTATAATGCCAGCGGCTTTTGGACAGCAGTGGCCAAACGTGTGCACGTGAGCCATCACATCATGTCGTAACTGTTTCTCTCTGTTAGCTGCCATCTTGAAGTCGATGTTGTCCAGGTTTGACTTCATCTCCTGGATTTGTTCATCTGTGATAGGCAAACCCAATTTCTGCAGAATACACAAAATAACTTCAGATGTCACAATTATTTGAGTTGGGGTGACATCGAAAAAAAAAATTGGTTCATGTTAGCATTTATGCCCTATCTCCCAATTCTTTAATTAAAATTTGAGACAAACTAGGGACATGGGGAGGAAAGGGACAACTTTCTTAATCTTGGTAAATTATATACTAACTAAACTTCAATATATACAAACAACAATGTAATCCTGATCTTTGTTCTATAGCTCTGCTCACTCTCTCACATTATCTGGTCTCTGGGCTCAAATGTCATTTCTTCAGAGAGATCTTTCCTGACTCTTCTTCTCTGTCTCTCTAGCCCTTAAGCCTGGTTTTACTGACAGCCCGTATCACATGACATTCTTACAAATGCATTAGCCTCTCTCTCCCTTTAGAATGTATACTCCATGAGAGGATATTGCTTACTCCTTAGTAAGCACCCAAAGTGTGGAATTGAAGTCATTGCTTTACATTTGTCCCAGATGATTTTACCTAGAGAAACCAAAATTAGGAATGCTGTAAGTAGTTTCACCAAGAAATTAGGTATAGAAATTCAGTGCAACAGAAAGGAATTCCAGGAGATAATTGAAGAGAAAATAAACACATCAACATCTCACATTCATCCATCACTGGAAAAATCAGGCTGGCAGACCACAGGCAGCTCAGAACCCTGGATCCAAATGGTGACATTGATTCAAACCTCATTTGAAATTCCCAAGCCCTAGCTCTGGGGAGGATCCTGAACCTTAAAACTATCTTGTCCAAGATGGTAACTACTGACCAGATGTGACTAGTTACATTTAAAATGATTAAAATTAAAAGTAAAAATTCAGTTACTCAGTCACACTGGCTACATTTCAAGTGCTCAGTAGCCACAAGTGGTAGAGCTACCTTGGATCTTCAGCCAGTAAATGCAACATCCCAGGGCTCCCCCCAAAGCAGCAGGGGGCAGCGTGGTCAAACTGCTTCCTACCCCCAGGCAATGTATCTTCTCAAAATTCACTCCCCACCTCCTCATTTTCTGCACTCCTCTTAATCCCTCATTCCTTGTTTTTCCTTAACTACTAAATTATCATATAATCTATGCTGCTAATTTTGACAACCTAACAGATAAACCACATGCAGGAGATTATTTCTAAATTATATACATTTCAGGCAACATGCAGATTGGGCAGCGGAAAGAACACATATTCAGATGACTTTATATTTCAGTTCCAGCTTGAAGCCATTTACTAACTATGTTAACCCTGGTGAAGTCTTTGAATGTCACCACCCTAAACTATTTAACGAAGCATCAAATAAAATAGAAAATAGAGTACATGTTAATACATAATAAAGTACAACATGCTACTAATGTTCTCTTCTACTGTCCACTATTGTTATCTGAGCCAGTAGTTTATGAACTCTCTCTGTGCCTCCATTACACTATCTGTAAAACCTCTGTAAAATAGTACTTATGGGTTGTTTTGAAGATTAATGAGCTATTAATATGTAGTCTTAAAGCAGTGCCTGGCATATAGTAGGCACTACAGAAATGTCTGCTATTATGATGTCGCTTTACTTTCTTAAGCACAGAGATAGGGAGGGGAAATCTAGGATGAAAGTTTCCTTTCTGAGGAATTCCACTGTACCATGCTCCCAGTCACCGACTCAAGATTGTTTCGGTGTTTACTCATGCCATTTTAGAGGACACTGCCATCCTGCCTGTGGCATTTTCCTCTGAAACTTTATAGCTTTCTGGATCACTTTGGTTCCTTCAACTCCTCTGGGAAGGCCCCTCTGGCACTATTTCTGAAACCGCTGGGCCCAACAGCTCCACATGCAATTCTTATAAAAGAAACTGTAAACCCAGTCTAATTAACCCCTACTCTGTCTCCTCCCTCAGATGCAAAAGGTGGACGCGTGAGGTGGAAAGTGGCCTAGGAAACATGGATTTTGTAATGACAATCCTGTCACAACACAGAGGCACCTTGGAAGACGAAGTGGCTAAGCGCTCAGGCTCTGCACTGAACCCAGCCAGGCTCACCCCCCAGTTCCGCTCTTCATAACTGGGTGCTCCAGACTCCAGAGCACATAACGCACTTGGTTATTATCGAGGCCTGGTTTTCTCCCCCTCTAATGTGGGAAAAGCATCACCTAATTTGCAAGGGTTTTGTCGGTTAAACCACAAAAGATGGGCAAAGAAATGAGCACAGCAGTACGTCACGAGGGCTCAGTGTCCGAGGTCAACAGCGTACTGCAGGCATGGCCAAGATTTAGTCCCTGAAACCCTAGACTGCACTTCTCGCTGCCGCCTCCGCGTCTCTAGGCCTCAGTGACTAAAAGCATGCGAAGCAACAGGTGGCGGCTCCCGGGCCTCCTACCCCGGCCTCCCTGGGCCGCGGCTCCTCACGAAACCGAACACGCAGCCGAAAATAGCGGGGCAGCTGTCCCCGAGGCGTCAGGCCCGCGCTGGGCCCAGCACGTGCTGGGGCGGACCCGCCTCCCTCAGCCCAGCCCCTCAGCCCCGGGACCCGTTACCTGCTCCGCCTCCGCCAGCCACAGCCAGAGCTGCCGCCAGGTCCGGAATTTGTACCTGTCGCTAAACAAGAAGCACATCTCCGGGCTGGCGTAGCGGGAGGCAAGCGGCGAGCGGTAGCTGTCGTGCCCGCAGGCCGCCTGCTGGCCGCCGCAGTCGCCTCCCGCCGCCATCCCGAACACTCTACCGCACTAGAACGGACAGGACAGCTGGGGCGGAAGCGGAAACCTGGGGCCGGGACTTCCTCCCATGTGGGCGGGACTTCCTCTACTTGGTCCCGCCCCCCAGGGGCTCCAGGGCGCTTGAGCTCTCAGAGGTGCGGCGGGGTTTCCGCTGCTGGGTCCTACTGAGGGTTAACGTCTCTCCTGGTTTACAAGAAATGTGCTTAGAGCTTCATAAATTACTTAGCTGGCCTGTGCCCCAGTTTCCCCGTCTGAAAATAGTTACATTAAGATCTGTCCTTAAGACTGCTGTGAGGATTGAGTATTAGATCGGTGTCTGGGACACTTACATAGCCCTCTATGTTTGCTATTGTCGCCTTCCCGCCCCTCCTCCTACTGCCTGCCAGGCACTGAGCGCGGTTCTGAGGAAAAGTGAAGATGCCCGAGGGAAATTGGCATTTATTGAGTTCCAAGTGATCCCCTTGCAGGAAACTGCAGTAAAAACGGATTTCAGCAAACGCTGGAACTGAGAACCATGGAAGCTGAGTGACTTGCTGAGTGTCACCCAGCTAAGTGGAGCCGCCCGACTTCAGATTCTGCACTTAGTCATTATGCTGTGTAGTTCCCAGCACACACCGTGCCTGACGACCCCAGGGCTTGGTGAAGCCATTCTCCCCGTGCTGGAACACCTGTCTTCTCACTAAGGCCTAGTCCAGAGAATGTTCTCAGATGGTCCCGCTCTCTCCTCTGGTTGGCCAATTAAAAACAGAAACAAACCAAGAAAAACCTAACGTTTATGGAGGTCTTACTAGGTATAGGGAACTGTTCTGAGTGCTTTACGCAGGAGATTCGATTTCATCCTGAGTTGTTCAGGTATTATTAAACGATCAGCCCTCCGTGCAATGCACAGACTTATATAATGCTAGCCATTATAATGCTAGCCATTATTATGATCCCATTTTGCAGATGACAAAATAAAGGCGTGGTCAGCTTGACTATCTTTAGATTGCTTCTGTGGAAGGGGGAGAGCTAGGAGTTAATTGCAGGCAGATAGGCTCCAGACACTTGGTTCTTAACAGCTCCAAGTGTACCCTTTGTGCTACCTTAGCAGGTAGCACTTTGGTGCTCAATATAATGCTAGCCATTATTATGATCCCATTTTGCAGATGACAAAATAAAGGCGTGGTCAGCTTGACTATCTTTAGATTGCTTCTGTGGAAGGGGGAGAGCTAGGAGTTAATTGCAGGCAGATAGGCTCCAGACACTTGGTTCTTAACAGCTCCAAGTGTACCCTTTGTGCTACCTTAGCAGGTAGCACTTTGAAATTATTTGCTTTGAAATTATGTTTTGAAATTATCTGTTTCTGAGCTCATTAAAAACAAGATCTCCCAATTCCATTTTGAATACCAGCTTGTTTGCTGAGGTGAATTCCCTTGTCCCAGTAACTATCACATTTCAGAGATATGAAAAATTGCCGATTAGATCTCAAAGCGTCAAGATCTTGTCTTTGACAAGAACTTTTTTTCCTGTCACCTTTCCATTTCTGCTTTCATTTATTCCAGATTCACTCAAAAACCTATCTACACCCTTAGATAGTGTTCTCCCTCCCAACCTCTAGGATTTCATAGATGATGAGTGATCTTGTGGCTTCTTATAGGCCTCCTGTAATTCTCACCAGAGTTCAGTGTTGTGTGCCTTCCCCATTAATGGCAAACTCAGTGGGGGCAGAGGTCACATCTGTCTTGGTCACCCGTGTCCCCGGCACCTAGCACAGGATCTAGTATAGTATACGTGTATGAGAAATGTTTCCTGGATGAATGAATGCTTTCCAAAGGAGCCCAGCCTTAGAAGAGAAATAAGGCCCACAGTAGCCAATGACCAAGCTGGATCCTGACACTGTACTTCCTCTTCCTCCACCTCTTTCAGATCTCTTCCGAGTCCACATTCCATGGCTCCTTCATGTCTCCATCTGGACTCCAGAATTAGCAGACAGAATTGACCGCAGCACCAATTCCAGGATACCGTGACTCAGAAAAGCCCATTAGTCCTCTGGGCTCATCACCCAGGTCTTCTTCCACCTTCACTCTTGAGATGCAGAGGACTGGTTTTAGGGGTGAGGGCAATTTTGGAAAGGGGAAGAATTTACTTCCTGCAGCTTCCCACTCTTTGCAGAGTGCTTTAGGCTGTCTTTGATTTGATGTGCTGCAATGAGTGTCTGTTTCACTTTCCACTGTGACTATTACAAACTCAACCGTCTCAGTCTTCCAGCCCTCTCTCCCGCCTCTGCTTCACTTTGCTGTTACTTTTCCTCCGCAAAATAGAAGTTCCTGCCTCCAGTCTTCTATCTCTTAATTCAGGAAACAAATTTGCTTTTAATTATTTTATCTTGAAAATTTTTTCATTATTATTATTTATGCCTATAGCACCTGGTCTTCCTAGGCGGTTTCCCATCCAAGTACTAACCAGGTCCGACCCTGCTTAGCTTCCAAGATCAGACATCAGGCTTGTTCAGGGTGGCATGGCCGTAGATCATGGACTGTGGCTCTACTGGGGTGCAAACCCAGGACCTTCTGTATGTAAAGCAGACGTGCTGACTGCTACACTATGGAACCACATCCATTATCTCGGAATTTTCGTCCCTCCAAGTTCTGCCTCCCTTCTCTGATTTTTAAAAAATGCACAGGTCTCTTCCACTGTAGAAACATCCCTACTTGCTCTTGTAAATAACCTTAACATGGAAATCTCTCTTTCCGCCTGCCTCTTCATCAACCATTCCTGGCACTGCCAGTTATTAGCTGTGTTACGAGCAATTACTGAACCATTTGGCACTTGGGTCTTTTCACCAGTGAAATATGGTTGATGATACCCACATGTACAGTGAGGAGCAAAGGCAAGAACAGATGCTGACTCCCTAGCTCAGTGTCTGGGACTCCTGTATTCAACGAATCTGTTCCCCTCCCTGCTTTATTCCTTAGCACCATGATACAGCTCCCTCTCTTGTTTCCTCCAAGCCATAGTCTCATTGATCACCAGTAACTTCCTCTAATAAACAAATCGAAAGGTCCTTTCTCATATATGTTTGCATGACATTAATAAAATCTACGTGTCGGGGAACAGGTAGGAAACAGGCCAGGGAAAGAACTGGGAGGAAGCTTCCCAATGTACTTCTTACATCATTTTGATTTCTGAGCCAAATAGTTTTTCTTTCTTCCCATACTAAATCTGATTTTAGTACTTAGCACTTTTGACAACCTTCTTGGCTGATTTTAGTACTTAGCACTTTTGACAACCTCTCCCTCCTGCTTTGAAAGTCAACTGCTCTCCCTTTGCTGACCCTTCCTTGTCTCACTCTTGGGAAAGGAAGTGGTGGGACTTTCCTCGAGGGTTAAGCCACTTTTCCCTCCCTTGAAAACTGCTTGCGCATCTGCAAGGCTTACCTTCTGAGTCCGCGGGTTCTCCAGTTTTGGTTCTTGATCTCCAAAGGTCACCTAGACACTTTCCAGCTGGGTGTCACTGTTACCTAAAACGACATCTTTAATTTTACTTTCACATCTCTCCTGTGCCCTAATTCATGAACGGGTCTTCTGATTGTTTTCCTCCCTCTTTTACATCTATCCACCTGTTTTTATTTCAGGCTTTTAAAATATGTAGTTTTTTAAATTCTTGATGTAACATCCTGTTACCCATTAGGACCCTTTAGTCCTCAATGGTGCATGCGGTGTGCCAGGCATTGTATTAGGCAGTGGGATACAACGGTCAGCTGATGAGGCTGGAGTGGAGAGAACAAAGCTGAGGGGGAGGTAAATTTGGAGAAGTAGGTAGAAGGCAGACCATGAGAACGTTACTGGAAATAAGGGTATCTAGGGCTTTTATTCTAAGCAATGTAAAGCCACTAAAAGGCATTAGGCTGGAGAATGACTTCATCAGATGTAATTTGAAAAATATATATAGATATTATATTATATATAGAATGGGTTGGGGGCATTCACTTTGGAGTGAATGCCAAGTGAGAAACCAGTTGGGCTAACGCAGGGGGCTAGATAAGGCCTAGGATGTATGCGATGTAGCTTGCACAAGGGAAGTAAGTGGCAGAGGAAATGAAGAAAGAGATTAAGAGGTACAATCAATTCCGCTTGGTGATGGGTTAGTTATGGGAAGTAAGGGAGGGGAGCAGAGTTAAGGATGCTCCTAGGTTTCTAGGTTTTGTTATCAAATGGATGGCAATGTCATTTACCATGGGGTGAGAGGCAGGGCAAACAGACAGGATGGACTTCTGTTTGGGATTTATTGAGTTTTCAGTGCTGTTAAGATATCCAAGTGCTTCAAAATGTTGAATAGACGATTACATATACAGGTCTGGAGCTCAAGGATAGGGGTTGGAAATAAATTTAGCAGTCATTCGCATATAGGTGGTAATTAAAGCCAAAAGGGTTTTAGGCTCAGGAGCTGGTAAGCAACAGAGAAAAGAATTGTCTTTTTTGGTCCTTACATTCCATTCAGGGAGATGGATAATAAAGAAAAAAGATAATTTTAGAAAGTGATAAGTTCTTTGAAGAAAATAGAGCAAGACAAGGGCATAGTCGCTTAGGGTGAGGAAGGGGGTGGCAACAGCTATTTTTTGATAGGATAGTCAGGTAAGACCTCACATTTCATCAGAGACTACACAAAGATGTAGGGGAAAGTGCATTCTAGGCAATGGAAAAATAAATATAACAATCTGGAGGTGGGCATGAGGTTGGTGTGATTAAGAACAAGGAAGGCTAACAGGGCTAGTGTAAGACTGAGATCAGGAGAGTCAAAGGGAATGAGATTGTGTGTGGGATTTGTGTGGGGTTCATGGACCACAGTGTGGAGTTTGGATTTTAATTGTAAGGAGAAACCATTGGAGGGTAGTGACATGAACAGACAGAGAGGAGCCTGGGGTGAGGTTAAGCGGAAGATGGTGGACTGCTAGGAAGCCGTTGCAGTGGTCCAGGTGAGTGTGTAGGGTTGTTGGACCCAGAAGTTGGTTGTGGTGAGAAGTGAGAGGAGCATTTGTGAATACGTTTAGTATAGAGCTGATGGGACTTCCTGGTGGACTAAATAATGTGAAGCAGCTACGGGTTTGAACAACAATGAATGGTGGTGCCATTTACTGAGAAGACTGGGGAAGAAGTAGACTTGACAAGGAAGGTGGAGGGATTTAGGCAATTAGTCAGTTGGGTAGATAGATTAGAAAGGCCACGGTGGGAGATATAACTTGGACAGGACGGGGACATGTGCTATATTTAAAAACATCGGGCTGGC
Source organism: Pteropus alecto (assembly GCF_000325575.1). NCBI lineage: Eukaryota > Metazoa > Chordata > Mammalia > Chiroptera > Pteropodidae > Pteropus > Pteropus alecto. The sequence continues at coordinate 4,047,542 of NW_006440626.1, forward strand.
TTAACTCATCCAGGGGAAGCAACACCACTAGAAAACGAAATTCAGGATTGAGCCCAGGGGCATTCCAAAATTTAGAGCTCGAAGGGAAAAGCGTGAAGGCCAGACGACATTGTTTAGGGTTTTAGCCTAGAGAACAAAGGAGGACCTGCATTTGAGCCCTGATGAAATCCAACATTTCATGGCCAAAGAAGAGATGAAAGAGATGCAGGAGATAAGGCACATGTTAGAAGGAACTCCATCTGTAGTATCAAGAGGCAAATAGCCATGTCCATTGGACTAGGGAGTTTCTTAGTGACCTTAGAGACAGCTCTCTCAGGGGAATGATAGAGGTAGGAAACATCGGAACAGACTCAGGAGGGAGAGGAGAGAACGTTTCTCCAGGGGTAAAATGGAAAAGGAGCTGGCGAGGAAGGCGCTGGAATGTGGGCCCACAGGAGGGTTTTTATCATGGGATGGGCTTGAGCACATCGAATGGCAAGGGCCCCAGATGAACACGTGGAGAGTTAAAAGTACCCAAGGGGGCAGGAGGGGAAAGGATCCGAGGAGGAAACAACACTCAAAGGTGAACTGCCTCTCTCTGCTTACAATCGAGTGAATTTTTCTGATATTTCTCATTTTCTCCACGTATTAGTGGGCACAGGACACTTGCTGGACAATGTCAAGGTCTCACTGCGGTTGGTTACAGCAGATTTACAGGAGCTCTTATTTGGCCTGTAGTGACTTTTTCCCCAGCGACGTTGCTTTTGAATGCCGGTAGATCATAGGAAATAGGATTTTTCCAAAGTGGGGATTTTGTCACATATAGGTGTCAAGAAAACAGGAGGAGCAAAGAGATTTATAGGTATTAGCACCCATATCATTGAAATAATGGGCTGTAAAAATCTACCTGGATTACAGAGAAAAAAGGAGAAGGCTGATGGATTGAAAGAAATAGGTCAGTGTCCTGGAGTGGCTGATGAGGTCACAACACAGCCAAAGAGGAGTGGGAACCAGTTGGGAGGACAGAAGATCAAGGTCAAGAATGCTGAAACTAGTGATTCTGGAGGGGAGCGACTTTGGGTGAGTATGGGAGTATGCGGCTGGAGTGGGCGGGAGGAAGGAGAGATTTCCCATGTACACTGAAGTCACCTAAGGTGACAGCAGGGCACACCGCGGTAAGGGAGGCCGAGTCCGATGCTAAAGTCTTAACAGTCACCTTTAGTTTCACAACACATTCTCCTTTAGCCATTTATGCATTTTTTAAAATATCCAAAATTTAAAATAAAGTCTTTGGTGATAAAAGTCTTCACATTTTTTGCAATGATCTATTCCTTAAAAAATAGATCATTGTAACAAACAGGCCTTCAGGATGTTTGACGAGTTCGCTTCTTCTCATTTCAGATTTCCAGTGTTTACTTATTTTATGATAAAAGAACTGTTTGGGACATGGCCTACCATTTTGTACAGACTTGCCTAAGACCATTTTCTCAGAAACCCAGGTGTTCTGCAGCAAAGACACTTCGGCATGGTGACTTCTGAATCCTGTCTGGGTTCCTATTATGGTTTCACCACTGACTGAGACAAGTTCCAATTACATGAGTAAATATATGGCATGCTTAGAGCGATGCCCAGCAATCAATCAATAGTAGCTAATTACATTACTCTGAGCCGCAGTTTCCTCAAAAATAGGTTTGCTGCTATCTATCCACATAGCATTCTGAGAATCAGATCCGACACAATGGTACCTGGGAGTTAGAAGATACTAGTTTTGCTCCCTTCCTTCCCTTTGCCATCCTAGAGGTGTTTCATGATCACGTTGCCTTTAGGATAAGGTTCTAATGCTCCTTGGCAGTGTGAAAGCTCTCAAAGGAGGGCAGGGAGCACCGATGGGGAGCACTGTCCAGTCGGAGCTGGCCGGCTGGTTCTTTTCCCTGGGCATAACAGAGGAGCGATCAGCAGAGCCCGATCCGAGGCAGGCATCTTCTCTCCTCTAGTGTTCTCACTCCAAATGCAAATAAGGATTAAACGAGACAACAACAAAAAGCAGAAGAGCATCAATTTCTTTTAGAAAATTTGCACCCTGCACTGTGGCAGGCAGCAAGAGCAAGGAGCACAGACCCAGCAGCAACTGGCCAACCTGCCAATCCCAACAAGAACATACCAAGGCGAGATAGACATGTTGAGGCCCAATTTGGATGCTGAATTCTGTAGAGCTTCTAGGAGTGGAGCAAGGAAAGAGAGAAGAGTAGAAAAAAACATAAACACTTCAACAAATGAGCAAATTAAACTGGCAGAATAAAACAGGAAACCACAATAAATGCTTAGCAGCCAAACACATTTATTAGTCTTATTTCTTTTTTTTTTCCAGGAACCCAAAAATATTTTGTAGTTATAATGTAAGCAACTGAGTTGCACATAATACAATCATATCTTTCCAAAATAAAATAAAATAAAAAACTAAACAAAAACAAAAATAAGCTGTTTAAAAGCCCAAAAAAACCCTTCAGAAAACTCTTATATATGCATTACATCATCTCTGTTTTAATGAAATGACGAAGACTTGATTCCTTATTACTCAGCCTGTCACAATCCAATAAAACACCACCCTTTAGTTTTTTTTTGTCTGTTTTTGATTTTTTTTTGAAATCCAGCATGAGAAATACAGTACCTGCTATGGCAAAAAATACACATAAAATGCAACTTTTCAGCTTATTTGTACATTAGTAGAGTTTAACATTTTATTGTTTGTTTTTAAGTGAACCAGTGATTTTAAGTACCACTATACTAAAAAAGTAAAATAAAATATAGAAAAGGGGGGCCCAGCCTGCCATGCAAGTGCACCTCTAAAGTGCCTAGTTTCTGTGTCCATGTAAAACCAGTAATATGAGGAGCAATTTCAACATGAGAGTTTGATTAAACTTCTGTTTAAGAAGAAAAAAAAAAAAAGACAATGCCACATCCTTCCTTTTCTCCCCTCAAACTTCCTTAAAACCCATCATCCACTTTCTCTATTGCCCGCCAGAAGAGAGGAAAGCAAGCCACCAAAATATTGTAAAAGCTATTTCAAGTATAAGAAAAACAAAACACTTCTAGGTAACCTGCAGAGCATCCATATGTGCAGCTGTTAAGTAATGTTTACAGGTTTTGTTTCTGCCGAGTGTTTCAGATGAGAGGGTTTTTGCTGTACCTTCCTGTTACCTGTTTGTGTGCAAAGTTGGAAAGCTGCCTTTTAAAAATTCAGCCTCTTTATGATGCCCTTCTCTGCACCTTCTGTTTAAACGGGGCATGGAGAGAAGTGAAGGGAGGAGAAAGAAGGCAGGGAGCAACATGTCACAAGTCATTAAAATGGGACCTCTCCGGCTCTCCTCCTTAGCCCCATCCCCCGAGTCCCCTCACTTCTCTAGTTCACCATCGGTGACCTAACTCACTGCGGAGGTTCCATCATTCAGTTTCCTGATTTGGTAGGATGCATTTCACTCTGTAAACATAGCCCCTAGGATTACAGAACCCAAAGCAGCATTTACATCTCCGTCTAAATGGAGAAAGACAAAATAGTCCAGAAAACTCTCCTCAGGTTGCTTTTGTCTTCTGTTTTTGGTTACTCAAAACAGGGATGGGGTGGGGTGGGCACAGAATTAGAAGTTGTGAGCAAATAGTGGAGTTAGGAGTGGGCACAGCTGAGCTCCTGTCTGCTTTTTTTTTCCCTCCCAGAAGGGTTTTTTTGTTTGTTTTAAAACCTGTTAAAAATGTTCCTGCACCTTAAGTCATACTGAGGTTAAGGCCAAGGGTGCAGAATCTTGTGCACGTGTCTCCGTGAGCACATTCGTGGTGCATGCACCATTTTTGATGTCTTCTGTGAGATCACTGGACACACTTTGGTCACTGGTGTGTGCAAAGGGTACTGGTGGGGGAGTGTCCCAGGAAAGAAGTGCAGAGATCAGCAAAGCCCTTTGGGAGGATTGTAGAAAGATATAAGAGCAGGAAGAACTTATGAAGGATCAGAGGAAGGAGAATGATAGAAAAGAGGCCTCCAAACAAACAGAAATAAAATCCCAAGGTCGAGGGCGCCCAAGTCAGAAGGTGGGTGGTGAATACATGTGCATTTATAATCAAGCTTCTTCCCCTCAAAGGAAGTCGTCACTATACAAGTCTAAACTACAAAGGGCTTCTTGAAGGATATAGGTTTTGTCTTTAAGATAGGGATAAAGGGGGTGTTTGTGAAGAAGCTATTCAAAATGACCCAGTCTGACCCTGCCTCTTTAGTGGCCAAATCTAGGAGAGCAGTAGCTGAGAGATCCCTACAAGCAGCATTTGTTACATTATTTCCCTCTACCTAAAGTCAGCTTCAAGCCCCACAGAGGGAGGAACGTCCCATGGTGCACATGCCTTTCAGGGAGGTTGTATGCACGTCTCGGATGAGCTTCTAAGTAAGAAATCAATACGTTTCCAGAGCATCACAAAGTGACAAGGCTATAAATTCTACAGCGTCAAAATGAAATGCCAGGGACTAATTCCCTTTGTGAACTACAGAATGCTACTCAGTTCGTGTGTGTGTGTGTGTGTGTGTGTGTGTGAATCAAGAAAGGTTGACTGCTCATTCTGGAACCCCGGAAAGGATGGATCTTCTAGAAGAGAGAATTTTAGACACTCCCCGCCCTGGGACCAGAAGGCTGGAATAGATGGCATCTATTTAAAACAGGCTTTAGACATTGGTCTGCTGTCACTGTGTATGGGAAGCAATGGAGAGAACACCAGCTCACCAATGCAAGTCCGCTCCCCTGACCTGTTTTGCTTTCTCTTCTTAAATATGAAAGAATAAGATCTGAAACTTACGAT
>NW_006440626.1:4052367-4060251 GCF_000325575.1 Pteropus alecto
AAAAAAAAAAAAAAAAGGAAAACATCATATTTCAGGGTTACTTTCACAGCAAAGAAAAAAATTATAAATGTTATCCTGCTATTTACATGTTCATATTTTAAAAAGGATAACCCACTGATGTCAGAAAAGGAAAGGGAAGTTAAGGTCTACGCTGCAGGGGAAATGTACCTCGAGGTATTGTTTTGTGTTAGACAGTTGAAACGTCAGGATTGTAATTTTTTTTGTTGGTTTTGTTTTTTTGTCTGAAGGCAATCTAACAGATTGGAACCCTGATAAGATCGTGCCTGTGCAGCCTGGCACGGACACGAGAAGACTGTGATCAAGTCTGTTACTCGTTACAGTACTGTGAACATCAGCAACACAAACTGCTGCGTAGAAACACTGAAGACGGGCAGAACAATCTCTTGCTGAAGATACTGCGTGTTGCAAACAATGCCGAGACCAGAGCAATGCAGGTGCCACGACTCACCACAGGCAAGGGCCACAAAGGAATTCTGTTAGGACAAAGAGGCAGCTGTCGGCTGTCCCGTGCCAAACACCTCGCGCTCGCTAGCTATACACAGCTTAAAAAGACGCAAGAGAAGCAGAGAGATTACGTTTGGCTGAGGGTGAGTGGATGGGGAAGAGAATCCTTTTCTGCCTACCAAGCAATAGTCCTCTTCCCCCCCTCTTAGAGCAAGACAGTTTTCTTATAATTAAGTTCACTTAAAATGATTAAGAAAAAATAAAAAGGAATGAGGAGAAAGAGGAGGTTTCTGAAGGTGACAAAGATTAACTTTAAGGTCAGCACGAGTGAGGCATGGTTTCCTGAGCTTGAAAGGGTTCTGAATTCAGCAAAGGATGAGTACTTTTTTCCCAGAGAACGCTGGAGCCTTTGGGGCCCCACCGTTGCACTGGGCTAACACTGCATGGCTAGGATGGAGAATCCTGTACCATATTGGCTAATAGGAACTGCGGGCCCCCAGGAACTGCCAGGCCATCAGGCCTGCCAGCGACCGTGGGAGGACCCAGAGGTCTCTGCACCTTACTGTGCCAACCTTATCACTTCTTGATCTAACTCCCCTTCCCCGCCAGGACGTGGGGATCCCATGGACACAGAAACCGTAGAACAAGGATGCAAAGCTACTTCCTTCCCCTTTCTGCCCTCTCCTCCCCCCTTCTGCAGAATGCATAGTTACAATTCACGTTACAAAATAAAGAAGCAATGATGACCACATATGGGACCTTTTTTTTTTTTGAAAAAAGAAAAAAATCCAACAACCTCTTCTTAAACTCAGTATCAAAATTCACATTTGCATAATAATACATTTCAAGGCCATTAGAGAGGAATGAGAGGAAGCCCGGCCCATGGCAGCATCTCTCCTCCCTTTGTCTTCCTGAATGAAGCTGAAGGAATCTCGAGGGAGGGACTGGTTTCCTCTTTGGGGCGTTCTGAGGAATTACGGAAATGGCCCTTAGCATTCACTTGATATTTCTTTAGAAGATTGGGAGTGGGGAGAAGAGGTGGAATCATTTAAAACAAATAAAAACAAATGAAGAGACACTGCAGGTTTCTATATTTAACTATATAGTTCTGAAGAAATAAAATATGATTTCAGATTTTTCTCTTTTCTTTCTCAAACACTTCAATCTTATTCCTGCAAAAGCTTTTTCCTTGTGTGTAAATACCCTGTTCACAGAAACAGCAACATTAAATGACTTCTGTTTGGGAAAATAATTGCCTTCTCAGGACACAGACTCAGAGAATGAAAATATGCTGCCCGCTCTGCACACAGCAGAAGCTAGAAAATGCCTTTCGACATGCATGAATGTGTCACAAACATTACCATATTTCAGTTCTCCAGTGCTTACAGAAAAACAACAACAACAACAAAAAAAACAGCTACGCGCACACACACACACACGAAGAAAATTAGGTAATTCAGATAGTTAATTCAACCTGCACGCTCGGACTGACCTGGGTCTCTGTCATCCGTGCACCATCACCTCATCAGCCCCTCTCCCAAGTCCCAGAACCTCTTCCACACAACTCTCCACTGTGCAATATTGATGCTAATGACAACTCGACAGCTGCTCCTGCGGACCGCCAGGAGAAACGCTGGCTTCCTTAAGGACTAGGCTGACCATCTTTCTGTTTTATCCCCATGGATAGCTTCTTCCTAAAACAGACGGTCTCTGTACTCACAAAGGCACATTCAGAAATACTACACTTAAGTAATTAATTCCTTGGACAAAATTAAAAATGGGAGGGGGTAGTGGCGGTGTTTTAAACACATTTATTCTAACTTACCCCAAAACTTCTGGCAAATAGCGTATGCTGAATGCATCACTTGGTGAGAAACTATATTTTAAAGGTATGTAACCTTTTAAAGGTATGTAACTTCTTAAAGGTTTCCAAAGGGTTTTGCTTGGTTTTGTATAAATATCCCCCTTTCGCATTTTTTGGCGAACGCATGTAGGATAGTACCGTCTTCCTCTCACCAGAGCTCTGCTGTAAGGCTAGCCCTGCAGCAAGGCAGGCTGCTCCAGGCGCCCCTCACAACCCGCCCTCAGAACCGTGCACTTTTCAGCAGCCCAAGGAGAAGGAACGCCGGATGCAGCGAATGGTCCAGGAAGGCCGGGGAGGGGAAGGGAAAGGGAAAGAACTCGGCCACGGACGGTACTTGAGCTCCCCTCGAAGCTTTTCTTTTGCTGCTCACCATTAGCCACAAAGAGAAATTTCACTTTTTGAAAAAATAATCTCAACTTAATATCGGCTCGAAATGGGTCAGTTACAATTGGGATTTTATTTCCAAAGCGATGACTTATAGTTTGAAATTGAAATTGAGGCACCAAGTGCTTTCAAATTTAAAACGGGACAGTTCTTGCCTTTACTGGACCTTTCCTCTCTTCTCACAATCAAAACAAGCGTTGTCAGAAAGAACCAATGGCTTGGGTCTTGCAGGGGCATTTCGATCAGAATAGTGCCATTTTCCCTGGTGTGCACAGTTTCTCGTTAAAAATCAATTCAGTTGTCTAGCTGACTGAAAAGGGAACTATTCGAATTCTGTGAGGCTAACACTGGCAGTTTGTCACTTTTGCTTTATTTTGGGTGGTGGTGGCAGATTACTACAAGAGACTGACAGTTTAAAAACCACTCAAGTGTTAGAATATTTGGTAATTACTCTGTATCTGGTCCAAGTGGCTACTTGCAGGACAGCACAGATGCCCAGCCAGTGGGGAGTAGCTTGTCCCCTGACCAGTGTCCCCTTCACCATCCTGTGGATGCTCATGGCCCCTTTTCTTTGGCAGTGCGGGAGGTGGGGGGAAGGCATGGGTAGGGTAGAGAGAGCCAATGTTCAATTTTCATTGTCATGTTCATAGATTATTAAAGTTGATAATTATTTCAAATCTAAAGAATGTAATGCCAGCACCTCCTTTGTGTCAAATTCAAGGTCAAAAAGACAATAACATTGACAAATGTGGACCATCTCTGAAAACACACACACCTTTGGTATTGGCCATAAATGTACAGACCATATTACAGGGTGTGTACTGACTCTGGAAATATATATATAATATTCTATGTTTTGTAATAGGCTTACAATATGCTTGACAACATTATGAGTATTTGCCTGTTTCTAGACTGTGTGGACACCTTATACTTGCAGATAAGAAAGCAGAGAGGGTGTGGCGTGGGGTGCAGTAGAGGGTGAGGGCAAGGGCACCCTATTATCTGAATGACTGCTGAGGTCTAAAGATTGACAATTCACTGTAGACACATAGGCTAGAATATTTTCATCTGCACTATCGCACGTGGGCTGGTTGTACACTCACAGAAGAATAAGATTTCTTTTTGCAGTAACACTAAGAAGTGTAGTTAATGCATAGACATGAAGTGTAACAGAACTTGGCAAAAACACTGAAGAAAAAGGTTGATTTTTTTTTAACCAGCTAAAAAGGTATCTCTACTCCTAAAGACCTTAAAGATAATTAAAACAAAAGAAAAAACCCAAACCCCAAACAATAACCTACGAAGTGTTAAATGTTGAATTTGAACTCTGAGGATGGCGGGGAGGGGAAGGGGACGGGGACCTTTTCTACATAAAGACTCAATTGTTCCCTAATCTTAGAGATGGCTAGTTCGGCCAAGTCTGCTGAAAACATCCTGTTTACACTACAGAGGAAAACAGGCTTGGCTAAAGCGTTTTGCTCAGCACACAGACATCTTCATTTTGTTTAAGAGTCAAGATGCCAGAATATAAACAATAAAATTAAAAAGTACACAGCATTTGAGGTCGGTATGGAATCTGGCTGTTAACTCTACAAAAACTGACCCCCTTCTCCCCAAAAAGTGGTGAGAGTGAATATTTGTCACAAGTTAACAGCCTGTGAAATTTTTGTTTCTGCTAGATGCATTAATAAAAGGTCATCCAAATTCTTAGGCAGGAATTTCTCTTCCCTTCTTTTTGTTGCGTGTCTTACACACCACATTCGACCCACAGGAACTTGGAAGAATCAACTGCTAATTTATGCTACATTCATGTCAGAAGAGGTGGAAAAGTTCTTAGAACAGGAGCCATAGTAACAGAAAACCAAACTGCTATCAATAAAACTGAATGGCAGTCAGTGGACAATATTGATTGACTGGGGGATACTGATGAAAGAATTTGGTTTGGAACCTTAACTTGTAGCAGTGCTAAGTTAACTTCTGTGAATGTCATAATGGAAAAATATCAAAGGCTAGAAACTGAGGGGTCGGAGATGCCACATCCACTTCTCCAGTGTCTTGGGAGATTTGAACTTTTTTTTTTAAACACCTAAAATTAGGTCATGGCACTGGATCTCGACTGCCAGCAGAGGTCCCCAGTCTGAAGGAAGACAGTCCTTCCCCTCCTAGTGCTTTCTGTTTCGGCTACTCATGTGGTAGACAAAAACCAAGTTTGTGATGTTTGAGAGGTGAACACCTCTGGCCACTAGTAATCAAGTGTTTAAAGAAATAAAGGGAAACTAGTAAAAACTGGAAAGCTCAAATTTACATGATCAGAATGTTTATAAAATAAATCTGTGTAATGAGAGGTGACCAGCAGGCCTCTGTACATGTGCCAGAATGTGGTGGAAGAGAATACGCTTCCATCGACTTTTTAAAGTGTACCGAAGCCACGTAACCCCTCAGCAGGCGTGACTCTTGCCAAAGAATACCACGGAAAGAAAAGAGTTTTTTCTCTCCCATTACATCTCACTATATCCTGTTCTTAGGTCACTGCCAACCAACAAAGCAAAGCTTCCAGCAAGTTGACCAGAAAAAAAAAAGGCGGGCGGGGGACTGGAGGGAAAGACAGGAGACAAAGAAGAACAAGAAGAGAAAAATACAAACCCCTTTCTACTGGCCCAACACAAAGAGACTTTCCAAACCACTGTAGATGTCGCAATGACACACCTAGAGAAGTCGATGTACAGTAATGGGGGGCAACAACACAAGGAAGGGCCTTGGCATCCCACATCACTGAGACATGAAAGCATATTTAACTTCCTTGATTTCTGTTTACTTTAAATTTAGCCCACTGCCTTTGGGGCCTGTCCAGAACCACTCCAATCTCCTCAATGGCCAAGTGACTTAACGTCTGTGGAGTGACTGGACCACATGCACATACACACGTGTTCCCCCTGTGCAGGATGTCTGGGTGTATGTACGAAGGCACTAAAGCGGCTTTAGAGAAATTGCAGGCAGCAACCCCACCCCTCTCCCTTTACCTGCCGAGCGGGAGTTTCTTTCCCACTGGGAAACTTAGATGTTGAAAGAAGCTGTGGTCATGCTTGGGAATTCTGAAACCCGGCCCCAGGAGGGAATACAAAAGGAGAATTCGACATCACCAAAAACTGAAAGGAAACACTCCACGTCTCTGGCTAAGGGATGGGGATAATTAAGCAGCAGATCTTCAAAACAGCTATTAAAATGAGCACAACAGTAGCTGGGAGCAAAAAAAGTAAAATCACTTGTTCCTTATTAGATTTTTTCTATTATTTTGTCCTTCTCCCAAAACAAATGGAGGTAAGACAGACATTCTTCATTAATAGAACAGTCCATATAGTTTTCCTCTAGTAAATGCCTATATTTAAAATTTGTTCCAAAAATTATTAACCTATATTTCCTAACTCTTTACATAGATTCTCAGCAATCCAACCGTACTATTTTACAGATTAGTTACTTTTTTTTTTGTAAGCTGTTGTTTCTTTCTTCCTTTCTTTTGTTGCTAGGGCTGGGGTACAGGGAGAAGGGTTCCTTTAAAAAAATAAAAATTAGGGGAGATTTCAGTTCAGTCTTAAATGGAAAGGAACAAAGTGATGGCATTTCCATTTATAAACACCAAACACTCCCCCACTAAATTACACACAATTTAAATGAATCCATGTTAGATCTCCTATAAAGCTGAATCCTTCTCCCACATTTTTTAAGATAATGAATTTACCTGTTGCTGCTAAATTGATAATTTTTAAAAAATATTTCTTTCTACATGTTTTAAAATGTGTGATCCCCAGTATGACAATAGCGTTTGGAGACTTTTCTTTTTTACATTTTTTTAAGTAAAAATTGTTTAAACTTTTTGAAGTTTCAGGAACTTGTAAAAGTTTATTAACAGGAAAGAAACAGCCGTCTATCTAGGATAAGACATGGTTAAATAAACCATCTTCAAAAAACTGGCTTCCTACCCTAGAATTCCTGAGAATGCTTGCAAATTTTAAAGCAGGAAAATAAATGTTAAAAACAAAAACAAAAAACACTGTTAAATGCTCCCAGAGTTAGTCTTCATCTAAAATATATATTTATATGTATATATATATGTCTATATATATATATACGCACTTTTTGGTCTTTTTTTAAAGTTTTTAATTTTTTTCCCTTTAAGCTTATGATGGAAGAACATTTTAGCTTCTCGTGTTTATTTTTACATATTTCAAATCCCTCATTATGTCTTGTAAACAAGAGGGGCTCTAGCACCCGGCTTTCACCGTAGTATCGTAAGGAACTCAACTAACCCATAGTGCAGGTCAAGGAACCAACAGGCAAGAGAAGTGGAGGGTGGAGCAGGACATGGCAGGAAACCAAGAGTGGCAGTGGACAGGGTCGCCACTGGCTCGCGGGAGCTTCGGGACATGCTCCTGGCCCAGGGCCACTAAGACTCAGCCTTCTGTGGATGTCTGAACACAGCTGCTCTTCGCCTGGAGGTCACCACATGACAGGGGTTTGCTCCACACACGGAGAGCTGTCAGTGGGGGCTGGGAGGAGACAGTGTACGTGGCAAAGGTGGAAGGGGCATGGTGCTGATGAAAACCGGAGAGCAGGAGGGCACAGTTAGTTTTCCACAAGGCATCCAATGGGACCAAACCAACGGTGGAAACTCGAGTTTGACCACCTACCCACAAAGGGTTCACAAAGACGTGTATGAGCGAATGCTCACTTGAATTTCGCATGTCAATCTCTTTTGAGGCTAGGTTTATAATAAACAGGGTAGGCCGAGAGGACTATAGAATTCTCATTCTGTCTCACAAAACCACTTAAATGCAAATAATTCGTTTTTGCCTTTTCCTACACACGCCCACCCACCCACCTACACAGAGACACAAGCTAAAAGTCAAATACATTAGGCATTGTTGTATCCTTCAGTGAAGATGCTAAAGAAAGAAAAACTCCTTTGTCCTCACTAGCAGCAAGTTATGGAGGACAGTAGAGGTCTGCTCCCACCAAGGGTTGGAATGGGCAGGTATTTGCTGGTACAGAATGTCGGCACTTTATGTTAAACAGTGTAATGCAGATTGGGGTGTCCACACAAGTGCTAGCATGTTACCGGCATATGTCCCCCTCTCCCCCGCCCCGCCCGCCATCTGCTCTGTATAAAGGGGTAC
>NW_006440626.1:4060265-4073327 GCF_000325575.1 Pteropus alecto
CATTTTGAATCCAACGTAAGTACATACATGTTGGTTATAACTGTGGATTAAAAGTTGCCCCCTATTCGGCCCAGAGTACTACTACACTGATGCTTAAAAAAAAAAAAAAAAAAAGTCTTTAAATACCGAAATTAAAAAAGCAACATTACAAGGGAAAAAAAAGTAAGAGGTCAAAACCAAAAAAAGGTGCAATACTTAAAAGTCTTTGCTAAGTTATACCTGCCTAAGCAAAACCACATACACGGGAAATACACAACACAGAGAAACAAAAGGAAACGCTTGAAGTACACACTGGTTTAAGAACATTCGTTAAGTAAACGTTTCTGTCAGTGATGGCCTGGTGCTGTAACACGCCATGGCCTGGCACAGGTAACGCTCAGCAAGAAAGGCGCAGAGAGGGAGGAGCTGCGGATGCTTCAGGAGGCTGCTCGCAACTTACTTTTTTGTTTTCATCAAAAGAAAAAGAGAACCAATAGAAATATTGAATTCAGCATTACCTGACTTTGATGAACTAACTTCTCATACCTGATTACACAACAAAGGGGGAACACAGTTTCTCTGCTTTTGAGACATCCATCACGTTATTAAAAACTATCTCATCATCTGTTCCCGAAGTAACGCAAAGGCCCGCATAAAACCTAACAGATATTAGATGTGCCTACTGGCCACTTATTTTTAAAAAAAAAACAGAAATAAATAAACACACAGTTGCTCCAAGAGGTACCTCCCGCTCTCCTAATTTTTTGGACTTGGCAGTGCTCCACTCTACTGCTAGGTTAAAGAAAAGCTAGAGAAAACTCACACTCAGGCTAACTTGCAGATGTAAAGGAACTCCCTGCTTTCACCATTAAAAAGCACTCTGTTCACCTTCACGCAGCCCAATGGAGCTGCTCTAGTAGCGGTGGCTCCCCGCGCTCGTGTGTTCTTTAGTTAAAAAAAATAATAAAAATAAAAAGCAGATGGCCGGCCAGCCAGCCTGCAGACTGTCAGCAATGCAGCTTCTGAGAGGTCAGGGTCAGGGGTCAGGAAGGAGGAGGCAGAGGAGGACACAGGCATACGTACACACAGAGACAGAGAGAAGGATGCACGCGAATGCACATGAACACACGTGCACACACATACCAGAACGAGCATGCCTGGGCAGTTACATGTGCCAGAACACACTGGTATTTATCAACCAGCCAATCACAAATTTTTTCCTTTTTTTTTTTTTTTTTTTTTTAGGTTTTTTGTGTTTTTGTTTTTAAAGTGAGGCTCCGTCAAGTCTTCCCTCCCCCCACCCTAACAATTCTTTTGAATTCCCCTCCCTCCCAAACATGGTAGACCTAAGGACGGAAACACACCCAGTGCAAACAAAGTTAAAAAGCTATTTTTTTCAGTATATATGTTTCTTAGCAACAACTTCCATATAACATGAAAAAAGTGAAAAACTAGAAACTAATTTTTTTAATTTTTTTGTGTTTAAATTTAAATGGTATGTGTACTTGCTTCACATTGTCTTTCTAGGTTGGCGTTCATGATTCAAGTATTTCAAGAGTGATATGTTCTCTTTTTGGATTCATATTCCAAACGAAAAAACTGAAGTTATAAGGGAGGCAACTATGTGCTCAGACAGTCTGTCAATGACCCACCTTTTTTTCTCTCTCCGTTTTCTTTTTTCCTTTTAAAAATGTATTTATTGCAAGTTGAAAAAAAAAACGAAAAGGTCAAGTTAGTGCTGCTGCTGTTCCAAAAAAGGTCACGAGGTCAGAGTTGAAAGTTCTAAGTTCAGATTGAATCCGACCCTCCTCCCAGAAGGTCACCAGGTAGTAAAGGAGCAGGGCTGCCCATCCTATGGGGATCTTCCACAGTTGGGACTCCCCACAAGCTAGAAGAATAGTTTGGGGGCCCCCACAACGAAGCGCCAGCAAGATCGGCCCCGCTGCTGCCGCCAGCACTGCTGCTCCATTGCCCGAGCCCCGTGGACCCACCGAAAAGATTCAGAGCAGGTCCGACGGGGTCTGACTGGGTCTGGCCGGTCTCCAGCGACTGCCAACCTGCTGCAGGTGCACTCGGGGTTGCTGCAGGTGTAGGGGGCTGAGCTTGTGCCAGAAAACGGCTAACTTCATCATCGGTGGCAAACTCAGCCAGGATGGTAGTGTTTCCCAACACACACCTGGAAGAAAGGGGAGGGAAGAGCTATGGATTTAAGGAAAATTCTAAAGCACACGCGGGGACTGAGTATTCCTAGTTGGAAGTGTGGTCCGCTGACTAGCAGCTTCCACATCCCCTGGATGCTTTTCAGAATGCAGAATCACAGGACCGGAACCGGAATTTCAGCCAGGACACTGCGTGATTGAGAGGTTCTGATTTAAAGCGATAAAGTAAACCTCGAGCTATCCAAAGACTACCAGAGGATGCTACAGATCGACATCCCTTGGTAAGTGGAATTTATATGTTGAGAAAAATGTCACCTCTTTTTTTCCCCCATGGGAGGTAAAAGCACATGTGTCAAGCATCAAAGTGGCCCAGCTTCAGACACCTGGAAGTGCTGGGCCAGGCTAGCTGCCTGAGCCCCACCATCGCTTGCTTGTTCTGTATGTAGCGTTCTGTTGTGGCGTTTGCAATCACAAGAAGTCAGCTCTTTCCTGTCTACCAGTTTAGGAGTGGCAGGGAGGGGGATGGTCAAAGTCTGATCCATTCTCACCTACTTCAGAAAAAAACCCTGCTACCCACCGAGACTACAGTATTTCCTCATCACCCACAAAGAAGCCAAAGCAAGCAGTTAGATACTACTATGAAAAGTGACAGCATTTACAGTTTCACATTTTCATAAATATTGGCTTTGTTTTATGATACTTAAAATTTACTGACTACTCCACAAATTCTTTACTTGAGGAATTCTGAATACGGGGCTATGATATACACAGTACAATCCATGCTTAGGTAAGTAAAAAAAGATCAGCCACCTTAGTACCCAATAATTACTTATGCAGTGATGCTGTTTTTGTGCATGTTCTCGTGCATCTTTTTGTCTAATTAAGCAGGTGCTAGAGTACTCACGTGTGCATCTTCACGCGTTTGTCTCAGTGAGCATAGGATGGGTACTCACATGTGCAGTGCAGTTTGGGCCTTGGCCGCCTCCTGTTTGGTGCTGTATCGGATCAGGGCAGTGCCCTGGGTTAGGTTCAGATGGAATGTCAGCAGTGGGCCATGCTGCATGCAGATGGTTCTCAAGGTTGACCCATCAATCTAAGGAGTAACAACATTCGTGAGATAAAAACTGGAGGTGGGATGTGAAAGGAAGTCAAGTGACCTTTCTCATATAAGAATGAGAAGGGCTTTTGGGTCTATGGCCATGCCACCCTGAATGTGCCTGATCTTGTCTGATCTCGGAAGCTAAGCAGGGTTGGGCCTGGTTAGTACTTAGATGAGAGACCATCTAGGAATACCAGGTGCTGTAGGCATTTAAGAAAAAAAAGAGAGAAGGGCTTTTGGTTTGTAAATAATAGTATAAGCACTAAATTAATCTGGAAGAATGAATGAAGAATTCAAAGCAGGGAATACACTGAATAGAGGTCTTAAAGGGAAACTTTAATATATTTAAAGCACTGGGTTGAGATCTAACATGCCCGCTATGCAAATAAAAACGTTTGCATAAATGCAGCTCAAAACAAAAGCGTGTGATTGAACCTGTGGTCCATATTCATTAAGAGGTAAACAAGTGAACGTGCACTGATTTGTAGAGGTTTAAAAAGCAGAAATAAAATGGCACCCAAATTAAGAGTTTAAGAAAACATGCAAAGTTTTCAGCATGACTGATTTAGAATGCTGACTGCTGACCCAGCTCACAGACTATTCTGAGGTCCTCTTACTCCTACTTTGGCCATCTCAAGGTGAGACCAATTCTACCTACTTCTCTATCCTCTGCTGCCCACAGCTAACGGGACCTCTGGTTGTAGTTGCTCACCTTAGACTCTCGCCACTAAGCTGTCCGGTGATTAGGGATAACTGCCCTCACCCCTAACTCAGATGAACAAATCTATTTACACACTCTGATAAATTTATTTGTATCAAGATCTTAACTAGGTTTATTTAAGCTGCCAAGGTCAACATTTCAGTTCATTTCTCTGGAAGGGAAAGACATTACTGTTGGAAGAGCCTTAAAAAGTTGCACTACTGGCGGCAGCAGTGGAAACATTCTGTGGTTTTACCATGGAAACCCTGTGGGATGAAAACTGGCAGTTTCATCGTAGTTCTTTATAGAAAATGATTGGAGAAACAGCTCTCAACATTGTTTCATAGGTGACAACTGACTATAGAAGCATGTAAGTGTATGTCACTAGTGACTTTTCAGGACAGATGTCCTCTAAACCAATTTTAGGTGATTAAAAAGTAAATTTATCC
Organism: Pteropus alecto; assembly: GCF_000325575.1. NCBI lineage: Eukaryota > Metazoa > Chordata > Mammalia > Chiroptera > Pteropodidae > Pteropus > Pteropus alecto. Next base: position 4,064,652 of record NW_006440626.1, read on the forward strand.
AGGTATCAAATATTTGACCTTTTAACCTTCTTTTAAGCTACAATTGCGATTAGTTTGCTATTAGGTAGTTTTGATTTTTAAAATTAATCAATTCTAATACAAACACAGCCAATCCTTATAGTCATTACATATATATCTATATATACATATATATACACACAGATATACTGTTTTTCATATTATAAAACATAAGTCAACAGCTGGTTAGCTTGCCTAGGCCCCTTTCAAGTGTACCCCTTCTCACATCCTAACCATATTATACCCACCACACTGTGCGACTACTCAGAAATAACAAGGCAGGATATAGTTTTGAGGATGGTTATATAAAATCCTCATATTATTAGCTAAATAAATAACCTGAGGCTTTTAGCTGAGTTATTAGACACAGAGATTAAGAACTGATCCAGACTCTTCCTCACATTAACTATGTTTAGGAAACTGCCTTTCTCAAAACGTACCTGGAAAAACGAGCCATGGATATGCTCCCCACAAATGGGTTCACTGGGCAAATAAATTTAGGAGAAGCTGTATTTCCCCAGAGGATCATAATAGATGTTAGGATATTAAAGGATCTAAGAAGTCTCATAGTGAAGAAACCTGCTTAATTTTGTTTAATCAAGTATATATTCCAAACATATTAGGCCAGAGTCCTATTACTATCCCATGGGAAGCATTCTGGCAAGTGCTAGCTTAATAAAGTATACACGAATCTATTTATGAATGAAATGCTAGACAATTCATTCTGTGTGTCAAAGGCAGGGAGGTATAATCGACCCCTTTAACAAGGTGTTGTAAAGGTTGTGTTGTCAAGTCCAAATGAAGGTCATGGGCTCAGTTTCAGTGGGCTCATTCAACCTCATCTGAGTGTTCAACATAATACTGCTGCTGATATGTCCGTTGTCAAGCAAATAAGGTGGAAAGGAGGGTTGCGTGGTGCAAATAAAGTCCCATCACTGTGGAAACCACTCAGAGGGCATGTGCTGATGACTGCGAACTAGCAATGCCATCCACACAGAAGAAGGGAACAGACGGAAAACTAAAAGTGCCCAGGGAGCATCTAAGCTATAAGATCCACACGTTCCTCCTACTGCAGAAATGAATGGTCAATTATTTATTAAGTAGGAAAACAGTTAATACTGAGCCTCAAGTCTTATTGAATAACTAACACAAAAACAGGTCACTTTTTTTGTGTGCAGTTAAAATACTTAAACATTAGTTTCTGACGTGGTTCTAGACTCTGACAGGCAGATCTACATAGCAAATTATCTCCACTAAATAGAATTCACCAGACAGTACCTCCCCACTCCCACTATTTTATAAACTACATGTGTTAACATCACCATGTTGGCAGGTGTGATCCCCCCATTCAGCAGCAGGCTTTAAGCCTTGTATGTGGAGAACCACCTCTGCAGGCTGGACCTCTCTGTAGTGACCAGGAAATAAATGAGTTTTCATATCTGCCCACCTCCCACATCTCTGAGTTTTTCTCCCTTAACACAATTAAGTCCTATCTAGAAATACCACAAGAAAGCATGAATACCTGTGGAGTGAGATTGTGAAGAACCAGCCAGTAACTAGGACGAACTGAACCACCATCACTCCAGGTAGAAGCTGTAAGCGAAAAATATTAGAAAGAATATTCAAAAAATTAAGAAAGCCATGAGCAAGAAGCATTTTCACATAACCACATGCTTCTTCTCTCCTTTCATAAATCATCATCTCTTTTGTACCTCACTCTGACTTGTATCTTGTCACTGAATAGCCAGTTCTCTTAAGACTTTGATCCCTGTGCTTTATTTGCAAGACAGCATTTTCCGCCTGGTGTACTCACTCATTCAGCCATTTGTCATTTTTACTCCATCAGTACCTGGGAGTTCTTGGGTACCCTTATCGTATACTGACTATAATTCTATTCAAGGGGTACTTTTTCCTATACCAGCCAACCATGACTTCTTCTCTTGTGAAGACTTCATCATGTCTTCACCATTTGTGTTAACATAAGACCTTGTGTTTGAACAATGATGCTCCTTTCGGCAGATCCTTCTCACCTGAGGCAAGCCGTGAGTCCTGTGTCCCCCACCCCCTGACTGATCGCGGTGCTGTGCTGCTCCAGGGAGATGATGGTTTGGGGTTGGTCAGACCAGGAGGTGGGCGGGGCAGCGGTGTAGTGTTCCTTGAGGAAATATGGTTTTTCCACATCTTGTTGGAGAGATGAGTGGGGTTGTGTCCTATGGGATCTGGGGACCATGTTGATTTGTAATCAGGGAACTTTACTATAAGAAAAAAAAATTAAGGAAGGAATAAAATAGGCCACGTCTGTCAACAAATACACATGAATTTTGTGTATATACACATGCACACATATTCTAAAAATAGTAAATGCACATTTTAAGAGCAGCAGTACAAAATATTGTTCTTTGAGCTTATTAAATATAAAATTTTCAATGATTATTACTCTGAATTGACAAATGGACTAAAGATTTAATGAGATAACTAATTCTCTAATACTTTCTTAGCTATACACAACCTGAAAGGAAAGATAAATTCAAGGTGAGAAACCTAGCAGAACTAAAGTATCCTATAAATACTTATTGACTTAATGGAAAGTACATTAGGAAATTACACTTTTCTTGATCCAGAACATTAGATACCAACATTCAAACAGATTTTTAAACTACAAACAGATTTTTATACTTAAAGCTTACTATGCTTTAAGGTACTAATTCAGTGCTGTGGGTAAAATAAACAGTTATTCTCAAGAACTTCAAGTTCAGATGGGAAGACAAAACAGATGAACAACAAACAAAATTGGTAATCCCAGGCAACATCATATATGTTCAGACTCAGAGAAGAAAGACAATGCTGGGCTGTCACAAAGGCTTTGCAAAGACAGGTCTTGAAGGATTTACATAAATGGATGGGCTGAGAGACACAGGAATATATAAGACAAGGTTCAATTTAAATTCTCTTCGTACCAAACATGTTTTCCCCCAATTCTGGCTGAACAACATTTCACAGGGGCAGAAAGGTAAAGGAAAGGTAGGCTGGGGACTGATTAATATACTATCAGGAGTTTTTGCACTAGATTCCGCATGTAGTATTTAAACTAAGTGTCTAAAACTTAGGTGACAGCAAGTGGAATGGAACGGAAGACATGGATATGACAAAGCGACAACTGCAGACTAAACCACCTGGAGACATCATCACTGCCTAGACCCAGGGAGTGAGGCGGAAATGAAGGAGTGAGAAAATATTGAGATTTTGTGGCTAAGTGATGCATGGGAGTACAATTAAGAAAAATACAGAGTTCAGTTAAAAAGGAAAGATAATTTTAGGGGGTGGGAAAATATTTGTTTAGTTTTAGACACTTCTGCGGTGATTTTTGGGTCATCTCTCGGGTGAACGTCCAACTGTAGACAAAAGATAAAACAGTTCAACTTGAGATATGGGCAGTTATAGGAATAAAAGAGTGAGGTGTAAGTGAGTTTTTACATGTAAAAGAAGAAGTCCTTTAAAAGTATAATGTAGGGTGGTGGTTAGAAAAATGGAATACTGAGTTGGCTTCTTCGCACACTCACTCAGACCTGAGGCAAATTCTATCAGATCTTAGAATCCCAGTTTCTTCATCTACAAAATGGAGATAACACCAGGATCTCCCTGTAGACTTTAGTGAAGGTAAGATAAGAATTCATGCCGAAGGCGTAGCACGCTGTCTGGTTTGCAGGAGCATTCAAGAAATGACAAGTTATTACTGCATTGTTGATATGACACAGAGGTAGAAAGAAAAAGAAGACAATTTGTAAGGCTATTAACCTGCAATGTATTAGTAGGTACCTAAGCATTTATTTTATTTGCTTTTGACGGGACAAAGAACAGAAACCTTAATGACTTTAATGGCTTAAGGTCCAACTTTTGCACAACCAAGGTCCCAATTACTAATGATTTGTCTACCAATCTGTAAGGCACTGTATTCAGTGACTTCAAAAGCTTTATTATATCCATTAAGTTTTCCATTCCCTATTGTCTTCCAACCACCCTCTCTCCCCCCAAAAAACCACCCCACACATACATAAAGAAATAAACAAATATTATTGGTAGAATGAATCATTAGGTCCTCTTTTTTTCCCTTGGCCATCTGACCTTTGCCTATAAGCAGAAGGATCTGTGGAGAAAAGCAAACTATAACTGGATGCCTTAGGGATAACGACCTGGATTTAACTGGTTCTTCTCAGAGCCCTTGACTCTCTTAGCACACTGGCTAAAAGAATAGCTCTGTGTCATCAGGATATGACTTCTGCCCTCACAACACTGACAGCTCTCTGCTATTATGTCACATCTGCCTTGTCCTCAAGCTGCGTTTGTCCCATCCTGCCTCTCTGAGACTGGCAGCTCCTCGAGCACATGGTCAACTACACTAAAATATGCTATTCAACTTCTGTAAAAGTATTCCTTAAGAAACAAATGCTAATTTCCTTTGTAAAAGGGCCCCTGACGGGAAAAGGCTGACTGAAGGGCAACAAACAGGTCACACTCATACCTGAAGTGCTATGAACGTTGGTAAAGGAGTTGTCAGAGGCACTGTAGGGCCAGGCACCAGGTGAAGGCAGCGAGGTGTTGAGGGAAGAATTAGACCCTTTGGGTGACAAATGAATAACCAGATGAGAATATTGCAGATAAATGTCAGTATAACAAGGGAAAGCTTGAAGTATTTTCTTTAACCTTCAATAGAAGGGAGAACAAAATATATCTAAAAAGCAATATATTCTTATGTTTTTGGGTTGAATTATTAGATGCTGGCAAGCACAAATGAAGCCACAGATTTGACAAATTTGAAAATGCTGGGTGTTAAATCAACACAAAAGATGTTTTACTCATTTACCTGTGGTGTTATCCCGCAGAAGTTGGTGGTCAGTATCTACAATGGGAGATGTGGCTGTACCCCCCAGCACACTTCCTGGGGTGACATAGGGATCAGATTCAGGGTCAATGTTTTGGATACCTTTCCATGGCACTCCTGGTTGGAATTCTGAGAGAAGAACAAATATTAAAGGTAAGAAGTTGTTCAAAAGACAGTAAAATAAAGTTTTTCTTGATTAAAGAAACAGATCTGTAAAAAGTCTAAATACTCAATCTATTTTATCTAAGATCTTCATCATAAAAATTTTAAAAAGTCAGCCTCAATGTTTACTCTGCTAGCAGCACCTTTGTGCAATCACAACATGTCAACTTTGTCTTTCTTTGTCTGTGAACTTGATGCCATAGCTCATCAGGGCCTGGCCTCAGAAACCTGCTCTTCCTGCTTCCAAGGAAATTCAGGCCTGAGGGCAGGGAGGCAGGATTAAGTAGTCTGGTCCTTGTGAGAACTGTCCAGGCAGCTAGGACAAGAACTGGAAGCAAATCTAGGTTGAGATCAGCGACTTCTCCCACTTATCTCACCAGAGATTGGCTCATATGCACAAACGAAATCACAATACAAATGACCACTACTACATGGAAGGTCCAGGGACAACCAGCAAGAATAATTTGGCTTGCTGTGAGGAAACTTGGAATATGTATATATTTACAATTTTTCATTGGTTAATTTAAATTGTATTTAAAGCTATGTGATAGTATTAATAAACTTTTATTTTCCTAATCATGATGAAGGAAAAAAGCAATATGTATTATATATGAACAATAGGCATTCTATGAGCCTACTTTAATTGAACGAAACTCTACATATTCATATCACAAACATAACCTGTATAGAGAGATTTAGAAGAACATATATCAAATTTTTTTTCTTTTTGCTTTACAAAATTTAAGTTTTTTTCTACAATGAAAACAGATTACTTGTATCGAAATAAAGAGAGAAAAGGAAAAAGTAAAGTCTCCTTGCACTAACAATTGCTAAGCTGGAACCAAACTGAAAACAAATACTTGCTTAATGAATAAACAAATCAAGTCAATGGACCTTTCAGAAGAACTTGTACGACAAGGCATCCTATGCACGGATGAATGCCAAGGGCCGGCTCCAACGTTACTTTCTTTTACCCCAGATTCTACCTCTCTGACCTCCTTTGTCTTATCTATGCTTGTGCAGTATCTACCATACAGCAACTTACCTGGGAGGTGAGCAGTGTCCACACCTTATCTTCCTGACTGAACTCTACAGAGAGCTTATCTAATGAAAGTTTTCTATCTTCCCAAGCACAGCGCACGCCTTGCTTTTAACGAGACAATAATTACTGAGTAGAATAATGAAAGTGAGTGTGTGGCAAAATATCAATCTCTTTCAGAACCTGAAATGAACAATTAAAAAACAAATGATATTCCAGAAAAACCACTGTCTGGACATTACCTGGAGGCCAACTGGCATTGCTGGATTTACTTCCGATTTTATTTGTTGGTGGAGATTTGGCAGGTAACCAGCTATCACCAGCAGGACCCGTATGGCCACCCAGTGTGTCACCCGGGATGATATCGAACTGGTTGTATGGTGACCCTCCACGGGTCTTACCAGGGGCCACTATAGCGCCTGAGAAGAGAGAGAGGAAATTAAGAAATTAATTCACACTTGGAAAGGACTCCTGTGAACAGAACTTGTCTATCTTTTATTCAGAGAAACTCAAATAAATATAGTATTCTGAAGCTTATGCAGTAAAAAGAGCACTAGAATGAGAGGTCATACCCAAGACCCACCATAATTAATAAGCAGGATGACCACAAACAATTCATTTTACCTTTCTGAGCCTTTCAGTTTCTCACTTATACACACAGCACTGTTCTCATTCTTCAACATTCCTTTCAGTTTTCAAATTCCATGGTCTTAGGAAGTTAACGAAACTTTCATAAACCACAAATCATACACCATCCCCACAGTTTCTATGCTAATGACTCAAGAGTGAGAAACAGGAAAAATACTAAACAATTTGCAGCACATAAGAGGGTTTTTAACTACATTTGTTCTGACACCACCCACCCAAGTTCTGCAGTGCTGATCAGGCCTAGTTTCGCTGGAAGAAGCAGTATAAACAGAGGGAAGTCCGCTGGAGAGAAAAGCATCTGCAATTGCTTTAAATTCCAAAGCAATGAGATGGAATTCCTGCCTAGGGTCTTTGCCAGCACAAGACCAGCAGTGAACTCTGCAGCTCTGAGAGCCATGGCCCCACACACGAAGAACAGCAAAGCCTTTGTAACTGCTTTCCTGAGAGCATGTCAGCAGTTTGTCAGTGCCCCTTTCATGAATTTTATAGGCCGGAAAAAAATTTTAGAGTTTAAAATTCCCTTAAACTAACAAAAACGAGCTTTACTTTAAATAAAATTTTTGGCCTCTGTGAGACACCACTCTACTTATTTCTTAAAAGAATTTTTCATGTTGTATCGTGTCACTTGATTTATTCTTAGAGCCATCTGTTTACGAACAGATAAAATTGTTTTCAAGGTAGTATATTAAAATATGTATAAATATTGATTAAAATAATGTTTGGTTTGGCCTAGAAGGAGTATCATCAAAACTACCTCCACGCTCCACTAAGAAGTCATTGATTTTCTGGAGCCTCCGACAAAAATTTGACGTAAGGGCACATTACAGGGAAGTACGAGAAAATGAAAAGCCCAATTCTCTTGGGGATTGCTAAGGAAATGGGGGAAACATTATCTGTAAACTCTGAAAAGGCAAGTGGCTATCTTACCTATGAGACAGCCTCTCCTGTGGCATTTTGTGTTTATTATCGTGCACCTCTCACTTCTTTGGGGAAGGAAGCAGTGCGCACAGATGCTGGGCTTGGAATATTCAGTCCAGACACAGATTTTATAGTTTCTATAAGTCATTCTTGATTTTGTGCCACAAAATCAAATGATGACACTTTGGCGTAGCAGGCAGAGCTCCAAGTGGCCGCGTCAGCAGCCTCTGGATAAGTACATTTAACAGTGGTTTAGGGGAGTGCCAGTCAAGATGGTGTAGTAGGAATATTGTATATGATACTAATATTGCATTTTAATAGAAAATTTTCAAAAAATTAAAGAAAACAAGTTGAGTAGCTTATAAGGGAGCCCTGGAAGGCTGCGGCAAGAGCAATTCAATAGCTATTTATACTTGGTTCTCACAGATGCAGTTGAGTCCAAGTGAATTACTGTCAAATGAAACGAACACTGAAACAAAGGCTGAAAAAAAAGGCTCTAAGACCTTTAATCTGTCTCACAGGGGAATGAAGAAGCTCTGACAGAGAATTATGAAGATGACAGACGCCCCACATTTACAACCAAAGCCCGGAATGCCCTCAATTGCTATCCTGCAAACCCCATAATTTATAAAGAACAGGAAAGCTTTGTGGAAAGTTAAAATCTCATGTATTGATCTATTAGTCATCTTTGGAGATTGAAAGGCTCAAATAACCAACATGATACATATTTGCTGTGATCTCTTACACCTCAAAAAATCTAATTCTGTTCTCTCAAGCCAATTCATACGGGTTTTACCCTAATGGGTGCTCAAGTTCACTGCTACTACCTCGATGCCATATGATTGCCAGTGAGAAATTTTGTTCCCCTTAATAGAACTAGTATTTTAAGTTTCTTATAATTTGAAATATATCAATCCCAATCTTCTTTTCATAGGCGATCATAAGATTTGGAAGGGAAAATCAAGAGACTTGCTAAGAAAAAGCTAAAGATCTGTGCTTTAAAATAAATTTA